>NW_011494770.1:4188516-4196031 GCF_000754665.1 Bison bison bison
GTTGTTTTTTTTTTTTTTTTTTTTGTAGCTACAATCTTTGGTTACACACCATTGGCTATTTCAGGGACTCTGTTCTTCAACTGTTGATGTTATTTCTTTAGAAAATGAGGTTTGAAGCAACAGTTGAAATTTGTGTGTGTAGTATAAGCCTATATTTAAAGTACACTCATAAAAACTTTGAAAATTAATTTTTTAAAGACAACATCAGCAAATACCACTGTTCTACTTCTGGGGGCTGTTCCAATCAAAGAATGGTGGTTTTAAGCCATATTAAGTGAATATAAAGAATTGTCTGCACAGACCTAGTTTTGGAATGATTCATTTCTGCCAGCAATTATAATTGCTTCCATTTGTGATGCTAACATTAAGTAAAAGATTTGAGGCTGATTCAGCTATCTTACTCTTCTCATTTAGGCAAGAATATTTAGCTTAATTTGAAACCTGCATTGGCATGGAACAGTGCATTTTCTCCACTTTACTGCAGATAATTCTTTTCCATTAGGGCTTTCATTTTTTACAAAGTTAATACCATCTCCCACACCAGTTACTAGATAAGCTCCTAAAAGAAAAAAATGGGAAATCTCCTGAAGAAAAATGGGGGGTGGGTGGGAATAAGAATACCATTTTTAGCAAGGTTAATTGAACATAAATGTCAATCTGAAGGTCAAAAACTTATTTGACCTACTGGTATCTAGGGTCCATTTTCTTTGGAGCCACACAATATATTTTTACAATATTAAATACATCCTTTAGTTTGTTTATTTGGTGAATATATCCAGCTAGTGTTTTATACCAGGCCATCTCTTAGCCACAGAGGATTCAGAGATAAACGCCCATCTTAGTCCTTAAGGGATTCACAGGAGGAGATAAGGTAACACAATGACACTTATACAACAGTGGGGGCTTGTGCCAGAAACAGGGGAGCGCCAAGGAGGGCGGCAACATCAGCCTGAGAAGTGCATCAGAGAAGGCTTCCTGGAGAAGAAAATAAGGTCTTATTTCATGATTTTAATTGAAAAAATAAGGCATGCTCATTATACTATGTAAGAGGAAAACAAAATTTATAAAGAGAACTTGCTGTTTCCCATATTTCCCACCCCCAGCCCCACTACAGAGTTGGCTACTGTTAAGAGTTTGACATGAACATTTCAGTTTTTCTTGTGCATATATGGATGCATACAAGCCCTCCTTCAAAAAAAAAAATACACTTAGGATATCATACACACCTGTCTATAAAAGCACACTGTAACCAGCCTCTAAGAGTCCCCATAGATTGCTGCTTCCGCATCTTTATGCCCTGTGAGCCCCTCCCACGCTCTAGAATGGTTGGTCTGAGTGGACGCGACTGACAGGAGGCAGCAAGAGGTGATGGCCTCACTCGGAGATGAGTATGTAAAAGACCGAGGCTTCCATGTTGAATTTTCTCTTTCTCTTGTCTTAGTCTCAGGGAAAGCCAGATGCCATGTTTCAGGGACACTCAGCCAGTGGAGGGTTCTACACGGTGAGTATCTGAGGCCGGCTAAAAATCACCTGAGTGACTTTGGAAGCATTATTTGCATGCGGAGTTTGTGAGCACGCTGGTGTTCCTGGGGCACAAAGTTGTGACAGTGTGGAGAGAAGCAACGCTGCAGATAGAGGCAAGGGCTAGCCCCAGAGGACCTTGGCTGCCTGGTTAGTGAGCTTGAACTTTTTCCTGTAGGCAATCCTATAAGCAGAGAAAGGTTTTACACTGAAATTGATGTAATCAGATTGCATTTTAGATCAGCCTCCGGCAGCTGTGTTGAGAAAGATGGCTCTGAGGGCACAGAACTCGAAACAGACACATCACTTAGGAAACTGCAGCGATTGTCCAGAGAAAAGCTAATGAGGGCTTGAACTAGGGCAGTGGTGTTTGGATTGAGGAGAAGAGACAGACTGGAGAAGTATTTAGGGGGTAAAAGGGATAGGACTTAGTGACTGATTTGATGTGTCTTGGAGTGGAGAGGTGGGAATAAGGAAAGGAGCAAGGATGGCATTAGGAGTTTAGCTTGAGCTACTGGGTGGACTGTACTGACAACAAATGAAAAACACACGTGCAGGAGGAACCCATGTAGTGAGCAAGATGAATTTGGTTCAACTGGGAGACCCAGGCGGGGAAGGTAGGAGATTCAGGAGTAGTCAGTATGGAAGTCAAGAACATATAAACGGATTATCTCTTTCAAAAAAGAGGCCTATTAAGTAATAAATTAATGAGTTCATTTCTGGAAGAGCCAAATTATAGCTAAGATACACAGAGAGGGCTCACTGCCAAAAGCAGAAGGGACAGCTGACCCTCAGCCTGAGTCTTCCCAGATGAGACATGCTTTAGGAGGGTCACCCACGGTGTTTCTTAGCTCTTTAAACTTGCAAACACAATCTTGTCAGTTTAGACTTGGAAACAATTCTCTTAGGAATGATGAGGATCTAGTTACCAGAGAGTCCCACAACTTCCTGTTTCTCAGTGGGCCAATTTCTGTTATTTCTAAGAAAAAAGCCACGTGGCAGGACCAGATCGAGTCATAGCTGATTTCAAATTCCAGCTCCATACTTCCTGGCAATTATGGCCTCTGAAAGCCTTTGTTTCCGTGTCTGGAAAATGGGAGGGCTTCCTTGCAGGGATGTCATAAAGATTAAAGGGAATAAGATACAGAAAGCATCTCATGTGATGCCCAGGTCACAGAAGATACCCAGTGACCTGAGTTCCCCTTTCCTGCAGTCACTCCTCAGTGCTGTGCTCTCACTGCAGGTACAGGAGGAACTTGGGAGAGGCAGACGGGGATGAAACTCAAGAACTCAGCTGCCAGGAGACAAATTCTGATTTTCCAGACCTAGAGGGAAGGACTGGCTGTTCTCTCAAAGTCCAGAGGCTGCTTGGTTTGTGAATTAGTAAGAATTCAAAAATCTTGTGCATTCTCTTTCAGGATAGAATCCAGCTCCTTTCCCTCTAGCTTGACAATCCTAGCTCAAGGAACTCACTGAATAAATGTTCCTCCACCCTCCTTCAGATTAACAGACCCCAAGCACCTGAGGTAAGTATTATTCTAAGGTATTCTGAGGTAAGTAGTGTTCTAAATAGCTCTAACATCTCCAAAACAGAAGGGGGTGGGGGGAATCGAGAGGGATATTAGTTTTTAAATTACCAGTGTCTGTTTCAGATGATACACGGTAAATTATTTTAATAAAATCTCTTGCATTTTAAAAGGAAAATAAGTCATTTCCTTTCACTGTAAACATGATCTGGGTTAGGTATTTTAGAAGGTCTATTATAAATTCTGCCCATACAGAGCTGTGAACCTGCTTTTACTGAGCTGCATACACTTGGTTCAACAGTTTGTCTTTCTTACGGAGGGAGGCAACACAAAAGCAGTTTATGAACTGAACTCATCATTGTGCCAGCTCTAAGGACGTGCTTGAGCACCTTGGACCTTACAAGACAGTCATGTGAAGCAGTGTCCTCTCTATGGGGGCCTCTCAAAAACAGCACTGATTGGTCTAAGAACCAAAAAGAGTTAATACTTTCTGTGAGACCATTCATTCATTCGACAGATATTCACTGAACACTTTCTATGTGCCGGGCATGGTGCTAGGGCCAAGCCAGAATGAGGTCCTTGCCCTGAGGCCTTGGCCACTGCATCCTGTACTTGACCAGACTTCCCATTTACACCTCCAGTAGCAACTTTCTAAAACTTATTCTTAGAATACATATATTTTCAAGCTCACGCTTTGCTCCACTTTATGTTTCCTTTTGTTTTTTTTTATTTTTGTATCTTGTAAGGTATCTTGTTTTTCTGTAGAAACTGGGAAATACGTAAATTAGACAATATACATATATTTTATTTTTGTTCTGATAACTACGAATGTATTTTTCTCTTTAAAAATTCTCAAAAACTTGTTAAAAATTTAATGACAGCTTTGGCATTTGTAACATTTTTAATTTATTCATTTTTTAATTGAAGGACAATTGCTTTACAGAATTTTGTTGTTTTCTGTCAAACCTCAACATGAATCAGCAATGTGAAAGTGAAAGTTGCTCAATCATGTCCGACTCTTTGTGATACCATGGACTATACGGTCGATGGAATTCTCCAGGCCAGAATACTGGAATGGGTAGCCTTTCCCTCTCCAGGGGATCTTCCCAACCCAGGGATGGAACCTAGCTCTCTCACATTGCAGACGGATTCTTTACCAGCTGAGTTGCAAGAGAATCAGTCATAGGTGTACATATATCCCCTCCTTCCTGAACAAAGTTGTCTATTCTACTACTTTTTCTCTTTCAACCTAATTTTTTATGGATCATCACACCTTAAGGTTTTTCAAGACCTAAGGAGGTAGTGAGGAGGGTTTATGGCATTAATTAGGATATTTCATTATTAGTTATGAATTAACTATTTCATTACTTAGTTTTAAGGTAATTTCCTGAAACCTTTGTAGGACCTAAGACTTTTTGCCCAGTGACCAGTTTTTCAAAAATCTGATTATAGAGAAATAGGAAGAGAGAAATATAGGGTCATGGGTATAATATCTAAAATATTTGAATAAAAGTAAAATACATGTAAGCTCTTAACTCTCAGCATCTTTTTTTTTTTTTTAATACTTTTATTTATTTATTTTTGGCTTGCTGGGTCCTTGTTGCTGTGCAGGCTTTTCTCTAAAGTTGCAGCGAGTGGGGTACTCTCTAGTCGTGTGCACGTTTTTTAACTGTGGTGGCTTCTCTTATTGCAGAGCACAGGCTCTAGGCATGTGGGCTCAGTAGCTGTAGCTCCCAGGCTCTAGAGCACAGGCTCAAAAGTTGTGGCACACGGACTAGTTGCTCTGCAGCATGTGGGATCTTTCTGGACCAGGGACTGAACCCGAGTCTCCAGCATTGGCAGGCGGATTCTTTACCACCAGGAAAGCTCCCATGTTCTTATGTATGACGGACACCAGGCCTTGAGAGAATCTCATTCATTCTGTGTGTCAAGCACGTAGTAGATGCTCAATAAATAATCGCTGAATAAATCTGCAGTTACTAGAGCCCTGTTACTATAACCATAGATGTATCAATATTATATAGTGTTATACATATGTACTGTATTAGAAAAAGTAACCTTGGTAGGGGTGTCATAGAATCATAAATGATCAAGAGATACCGTTTTTGTGATTTTTATCAATAGCAGTCATTATATTTTAAATCAAAAATGACAAATTAAAAGTGAAATATATCACTATCAATATAATCTACAGAGCTCCCATATTTTAATCCATTTTATAATAGGTTATACTTTAATAGATACTATAAGATACACCATATACCATAACTTCAATTATTCTTAAGATTTTTAAGAAATATGGCTTATGTACCAGGCTTTAAATAGTGAACCAAAGTCTTTATCAGCTACCTCAAAATTGATTCCAAAATGAATTTTTAAAATTTGAAATATGAATAGTATATAAAAACATAAAATCTATAGTATCAATAACTTATTTCCTGCTAAGCAGTTCTTCAGTCAGTCTCCTTTGTTTCTGAATGAAGAAGCTTGTCTCAAGCCAGCATGGTAAGACAAACAGGATCATATATCTTTATTGTTTCATCCCAAGCACAGTCAGCCACCTGGAAAACAAAAAGGAAGTGAGAAGAAACAATCCACAAACATTCAAAACTGGGAGAAAAAAGCCTAAGTCACTTGGAATGTAAGTAGATCATCCACCACTGAACAGATCTTTAAATAGGAGGAACACAGGAACACATTTCTGGAAAAAAGTCTATTTTCCCTTTTTAAGATACACTTTGGGGCTTGTTTCCAAGTGACTAAAGTTGCCTGTAAGGGTTTCCCACCAGAGCTACATAATTCCCTACGGGTCCTGAGATAAATGTTGAAAAGGTACATTCCTAAACTGTGAACCAAGACACCATACCAGCTATTATGGGGATAAAAGAGAAGGAAAAGCATAGTGCCTGCCTTCAAAGAATGGCTCATTCAAAACCAAAAGTGGAAAGTGCTCTAATAGACTCTCAGGGAAGCAATTCTTTGACTCTAGCTGGGAAAGTGTCAGAAGATTTCACAAATGCCATTGCATTCACACTGGCCCTCTTTAGGGGCAGATATAAGGTAGACATAGACATTCAAGTCTAAAAAGTCACATAAAAACATGAAGGGAAAATAGTTCAGGGTGCTCAAAAATGTGTGTTAAAAAATTGGTAAGTATAGCAGTATCTCAGGGTATAAAATCAACTGTATTTCTGTATACCAACAAGAGAAAATTTTTAAACTGCGAATAAAAAATTCACTTAGAATAGCATCAAATAACAAAATACTTAGAAACACATTTAACAAAAGGTATGCAAAACATCCACCCTAAAATGCAGCTGAGAGAAATTAAAGATGGCCCAAATAAATGGAAAAGATACCATGTTCATGGGTTCGATATTTATTAAAAAGTTAATTTTTCCCCTAAATGATTTATAAAAAATTCATAATCCCAGCAAGCTTTTTAATAAAAATGTAGAAGATGACTTTTAGTTTATGTAGAAAGAGGATCTAGAATAGCCACAAAAATTTTGAAAAAGAACAACAGAGTTGTACTGTTTACACTACTGGAGTCAGGACTAATCATAAAAGAAAAGCAATCAACACAGTGCAATACTGGATAAGAATATACAAACAGATCAAAGGAACAGAACACAGCTCTGGAACAGACCCAACACTTGGACAGCTGCTTTTTAACAAATGTTCCAAAACAACCCAATAGGAAAAGAAAAGTTTCTTCAACAAATGATGCTAGAACAGGATGGCCATATGGAAAACATAAGAATTAAAGCCCAACTTTACACCAGAAAACAAAAGTTCATTTAAGATGGATGGATCACAGACTGAAATATAAAAGCTAATGGTATAAAGCTTTTAGAAGAAAACACAGGAGACATATAGTCTTAATCCGAGGGCAAGCAAAGATTTCTTAAACAGGAAGTAATAACCATAAAGATTAGATAATAGACTCAATCAAATAAAACTTGTGATCATCCAAAGACACCACTAAGAAACTGAATAAGCAAAACACAGAGTGGGAGAAAATTTTCACAAAACAGACATCTGGCAAAGAATTTGTATCCAGAATATATAAAGAATTACTATAACTCAGTAATAAAGACAACCCAATTAAAAATGAACAATAGACTTTATTAACAGATAAAAAACATATAAATGATCAATAAGCACATAAAAACATTCAATAATCATTAGGCATCATGGAAATGCAAATAAAAACCACAATGAGATACCACTACATATGCACAAGAATGGCTGAAATTAAAGATGTGCTGTGCTGTGCTTAGTCATTCAGTCGTGTCTGACTCTTTGTGACCCCATGCATGGAATGTAGCCCGCCAGGCTCCTCTGTCCATGTGGATTCTCCAGGCAAGAATACTGGAGTGGGTTGCCATGCCCTCCTCCAGGGGATCTTCCCAACCCAGGGATCGAACCCAGGTCTCCCACACCGCAGATGGATTCTTTACCATCT
>NW_011494770.1:4196131-4224180 GCF_000754665.1 Bison bison bison
TACCATCTGAGCCGCCACTGAAGCCCAAGAATACTGGAGTGGATAGCTTATCCCTTCTCCCGACCCAGGAATCAAACTGGGGTCTCCTGCATTGCAGGCAGATTCTTTACCAGCTGAGCTACCAGGGAAGCCCCCAAATTAAAGACAGACAACATCAAATGTTAGGAGGGATGCAGAGGAGCTGTCACTCTCAAGTGTGTTATGTGTGTTAAGCTGCTTCAGTTGTGTCTGACCCTTTGCGACCCTATGGACTGTAGCCCGCCAGGCTCCTCTGTCCATGGGATTCTCCAGGCAAGAATACTGGAGTGGGTTGCCATGCCCTCCTCCAGGGGATCTTCCCAACCCAGGGATGGAACCTGTGTCTCTTATGTCTCCTGCATTGGCACACCGGTTGTTCTTTACCACTAGCGCCACCTGGAAAGCCTGTGTTGGTATAACCACTGTGGAAAACTGGCTGTTTCTTATAAACACACACCGAGTGATTTCACTCCTAGAGGGGCTTCCAACAGAACTGAAAACATTTTTACAAAACAGTGTATATAAGGATATCCTTAGCAACCTCATTCACAATAGCACACAACTGGAAACAAGCATAACACATACAAAAGAATGGCTGACAAACTAGTAAATTCAAACAATAGAACAATGCTAAGCAACACCACGGAGGGAACTACTGGTGGTGGAGGGAGCAACATGGATGAATCTCACAGACAGTGAGTAAGTGAAAGAAGACAGAAACCAAAGAGCACATATAGGAGATGCCATCATGTAAGTTCTAAAACAGGCAAAACTAATCTAAGGCAAAATAAAAATTAAGGAAATGGTTGTTTTGTCTTTTCAACTGGAGGGAGGTATGGGGCCAGGGAGAGTCTGGAAAGGAGAACAAGGAAATTTGAAAGGAAGATGCAATTGTTTTGTATTGAGATGAGATGTAGATTACACAAGTATATCTGTTTGTCAAAAACCTATATATAAGATTTGTATATTTCAGTGTACAAAAATGACACCTAGAAACAGTAAGAATAATAATGACAATAATAAAAATTGAATGAGGACATGAGTTGAGAAATAAACAAAACAAGAATGTTGGTAATTGTCAAATCTGGATAATGGAATTATATTATCCTATTGTTTACTTTCGGAGAAGGCAATGGCACCCCACTCCAGTACTCTTGCCTGGAAAATCCCATGGATGGAGGAGCCTGGAAGGCTGCAGTCCATGGGGTCACTGAGGGTCGGACACCTACTGAGCGACTTCACTTTCACTTTTCACTTTCATGCATTGGAGAAGGAAATGGCAACTCACTCTAGTGTTCTTGCCTGGAGAAACCCGGGGACAGGGAAGCCTGGTGGGCTGCCGTCTACGGGGTCGCACAGAGTCGGACACGACTGAAGTGACTTAGCATAGCATAGCATTGTTTACTTTCTATACATTCGAAATTTTCCAGAAGTAAGAGAAGGAAATAAAAAAAATGTAGACAGTAACATTAAGGATGAAGCAGCAAGAGAGAGATTTGACCAAAGTTATTTGAACTATATTTCCGGTCCTTTAATGGTTGCAAAGGTTGAAAGTTACAAAAGGGAACTCAAAGTCTCAGTCAGTCAAATTACCTGGCTGTCACTATAGAATACAGGAACTGCAGATTAATCAGAACTTGAAGTAAAGTGAAAGTTGCTCAATCGTGTCCAACTCTTTGGAATACCAACGGACTTTACAGTCCATGGAATTCTCCAGGCCAGAATGCTGAACTGGGTAGCCTTTCCTTTCTCCAGGGGATCTTCCCAACTCAGGCATTGAACATAGGTCTCCTGCATTGCAGGCGGATTCTTTACCAGCTGAGTCACAAGGTAAGCCCAATCAGAACAGATCAACTCCTTATCATTCACTAACAATATCTCAGCTCATAATTCAAGCTAGAGAAAGCATTAGAGACCTTTTAATCAAACTTTTTTAATTTAAGCATTAAAAACCAGACTCTTCAAGATTTGGTTGCTACCTACTTCTGTTTCTCAGTGCACCAGACTCACAAGCTCAAATCCTGGCATCTTGCTCATGCCTCTGTGCTCGTGTGCTCTCACTGATCCCCTCCCCTGAATAACCTTTCTCCCTCCCTTCCTCTCTGGCCCTTATCTTGCTTTGCCTGGAGATGACACCTCTTTGCAGAAGAATCCATTTAAGCATTACCTCCTCTGGGAAGTCATTCACTGTACCTATAATATATCAGCTGTGCTTATTTATTAACAAGTGTTTCCAGCTCTTTGAGGGCATGGACCATGTTGTGCTATAACTTAACAATGATTCAATAAAGTTTAGCTCAAAGAATGAGTTTTATAGATTAAGACCGCAGAGCTTAACTTTTTCTCATATTCACACTACGGCAGCAGAAGTGGAACCAGAACCTAACACTGCTGAGTCTGTTCACTGAAAACCGTGGCCTCACAAAAGGCTGATCAATACTCATTATCTGCCTAATCCTGCAACTGTAAATTTTTATACTCCAAAACACAAAGATTATTACACAAATTTATTTGTTTCATTTATGTATATAATTTTTCAAGTGCTGGGCCTTTCTGTATGTTGTGTCAACTATTACAGAAAAGAGAATCAGAGAAATGAGACTTAAGCTTCTAATATAACATATCTGTAACTTATGTTTCTGAATCCTTATTTAGCACTCTCAATCCAGCTTCTTACCTACTAAGAACTTATATATATATATATATAACACTAACAAATGTCAAGGCCACTGAATCAGCAAATGTTTGTAACTCTATACACTAAATTAATTGATAATATGAAAAAGAACTAAAATTGCAAGGATACAGAATCATGACTAGATTATGGGCTTCCCAGGTGGCGTGAGTGGTAAAGAATCCACTTCCTAATGCAGGAGATGCATCAGACATGGGTTTGAGCCCTGGGTCGGGAAGATCCTCTAGAGAAGGAAATGGCAACACATTCCAGTATTCTTGCCTAGAAAATCCCATGGACAGAGGGCCTGGTGGACTACAGTCTATGGGGTTGCAAAGAGTTGGACGTGACTGAGCATGCATGCACAGCCAGTATTCCTGCCTGGAAAATCCCATGGACAGAGGGCCTGGGGGGCTACAGTCCAAGGGGTTGCCAAGAGTAGGACATGACTGAGCACACATGAATAGATTGATTCAAATTAATGCAAACACTCTTTACCCATTAACTAATTAATTAACTAAAATTAATTAACTATTTCATTAAACCCCATCTAGTGCTGGGCTTCTCCAGTGGCTCAGTGGAAAAGAATCCTCCTCCTTGCTAATGAAGGAGACACAAGTTCAATCCCTGGGTCTGGAGGATCCCCTGCAGAGGAAAATGGCAACCTATCCCAGTATTCTTCCCTGGGAAATTCGTGGGACAAAGAAGTCTGGCGGACTACAGTCCATGGGGTCACAAAAGAGTCAGATACAACTGAGCGACTAAACAACATCAAGTGCTGTGAATTTTAAAAAGCTAACAAGTAAAAATAATAATAATAATAAGGTAAGAAAGAAAAGCACTTTACTAAACTAACAAGGCTCCAGATTCTCTAAGAGAGGCAATGTAGAGACGAGACTTCCTGATAAAGAAACGTGACCATGAGGTCGCTGCGGGTCCGCAGTGGGGCGCTCATTAATTACCATCACAACTCCAATGGCCTTGAAGGGACCATGTAGTTCTATAAATTAGGGTAAACAGGGCTTTTTCTTAATGTCCCATGCTACCTATCTGAAGCCAGCCTAAAAGACTTTGCTAAAAATTAGGGTTAACAAAAAGACCAAAAAATAAGTAAGTAAATCAGATGATATGGTAATAAATACTCTTGTTTTACTGGATGAGATCCACCCATTGCAGTAGCTTGTCCAATACAGCAAAGAGTCTTTCCCAGCCCTGGTCCTGCTTCTCCGTGGCAAAGCCATCTTTCCCTCCCACCCCCAGGAATTCACTCCTGAACACATAGACTCCTTCAAGGCCAGATGACTCACGACAGAGAATGGGAAGACAATAACAGGATATCTCCTTTCTCATCTACCGAAGATCCTCTTTCTCCATTTCAGGCTCCTATACGAGGACTCATTTCTTTGCCTGTTACCTTGCTGTCAGGAAAAACTGTGAAAGGTTGCAATCCGCAGATAGACTGCTGGGTGTTCTTGCAGTGGAATGCTGGCATTGTTCTAGAGCCTCACAGGATTACTGGGATCTATAGGGGTCTTATGCCTTCCACTGGCTCTGACTGGATTATTTTACAACTCTAAAGTTATAGAAAACTGACAGTAATCAAATGATTCTCAGCCATTAAAATTGCAAATGAAGGCTGTCCTATAGAGACACAATCGATGCCTTGTCCTGTCTCCTGAGAGATGATTCTAATCATTAAGTGTTACTGTCCATGGATACTGACTAGTTCTGCATCTATTAGTAAATTCATTCTCACATTCATCAGCTGCCTATATGTGTTGGTTCTTTGGTTCCTTTGAGCTAGCTGTAAAATCCTTCACAAGTTACAAAAGGTCTTTGACACATGTTCATATTATACTTGTATGAGAGCCATGACGGCCATATTGAAAATTATCCTTGAATATGGCCACAGAAAAGCCATTTCATTAAAAGAACAAACATGAAATGGGAATAAGGGGCTGATAATCATCTAGAAAAAGGAGACTAAGAATAACTGCTAAAATGGGATATGAAATTGAGCTCTATCTACACATTTTGGCAGCAAAGGTGAAAAAGGCAAACAATAATCTAAGATACACAAATACAATGAATTTACCAGTTCATCAGGGGAGATAAAGTCTTTTTTTCTAGAACTTGACAATAAGAGAAATATATAATAGACCCCTGTCACAAAAAGCAATATAATGCCAAAAGAGTAGATTTAAGAGAGATAAAAAGTCAATCTTCAGAAGGCTGCTTTAAAAATAAACATCTCAACCCTCAAATAAGACAAAAGCACACTGTTAAACTTTAGTTTCTTAGAGGCATTTCTACTGTGCAGTGGTCTCAAGCTTTGGCGTACATTAGAATAGCTTCCCAGGTAAAGAATCTGCCTGCCAGTGAAAGAGATGCAACAGACGTGGGTTCAATCCCTGGGTCAGGAAGATCCCCTGGGGTAGGAAACAGCAACTCACTCCAGTATTCTTCCTGGAAAATCCCATAGACAGAGAAGCCTGGCAGGTTACAGTCTATGGGGTCGCATAGAGTCAGACATAATTGAACGACTGAACTGAAAACCTGTGGATGGGGAACCCATAGTACAGAAGGTTTATTCTGTATCAATTAACTGGGCTTTCATCCTGTGCACTAACCTGGAGTTCTGAGGAAGTACTTTATTTGCAAGAATTTTTGGTTATCAACTAAAAGGAAATTTAGCATTATTGAAAAAAATCTTTCAAAGGAAGATTTATCTTCTGATCTTGAGGAAAAAGAAGAGGTTAATTTGCCACTAATACAATGGAAAACACCCCGTGCCACATTTTTACATTTTTATTTAGAATCTAAGTTTCAAATCTGGAAGGCTGATATGTGACGGGAAGACAGTAAGTTGTGAGGAGGACTAAGAAAGAAGACACACTGAACTATCTTTAAAGAAAATCACTGGTCTTACACCTGAAGCATTCTTAACCGAAAGTTTATGGAGCTTCCAGACCTGATTCTCCATAAGTAAGAATCCAGAATTTCTACTTGAACACATTACAAAATTCTATTACTCATTTAAACTATGGTGAATAACAGTATTTTTGTGTTACTTATTTTATTTTAGATTTGTACCCTGGTGAGTTCTAAATGGGTTAGAACAGTTTATAGATAGACCCACAGGGCCAAATAAAGTAAATACAGATTTTAAAATATCTGTTCTAAAGGGAACAAATGGGCAAAATCTTTCAGGTGTCAAAGCTAATCATACATCTGCATAATAAAATTGGGCTCTTTGCTTCACAATAACTATGGAGAAAATGAAAGTATTCTGGGTAATATAGCTTCTGTTTTCTAACAACATTCTCATATGGATGGAAACACTTTTGTACAAGTACACCTAAACAGGATTTTTTTTAGAGTCATTGATTATGTGTCTTGGCAGAATCTGGAAATTATACCCACTATCTTACAATAACCTATAATAGGATACAATCTGCAAAAATACTGAACCACTATGCTATACACCGGAAACTACCACAATGTAAATCAACTAATACATCAGCAACAAAGAAAGAACAAATGAGGAACTAAAAAGTTCTAGCTTAAAGGCAACTAAACTGCATTATAAGTCCTCTGACAAAACCCTTAATGTTTTAAGAGAGGCTTTTTCTGACTCCTGACTCCCGTCTAGGATTTCTGAAGGCTGGCTGCCAAGGCCGACCTTGTTTGACCCTCTCCTCTGAAGGTAAGTGTGCATGTGGACACCATAGCATAGGCTGACCTCCAGGCTCTGCATCGTCTGCCCGGGGATATTCAAGCGGAAAACTATTTCTTACCTTGCAGGCTCCCATTGTTGTACATTTCATCCCTATGTCCTCTAAACTTCCTTTAATCTGAGATCAAAACACCAACCTTTTCAATAAAACTCAGAATGAAAATTATCATTACAGGAAAAATGGTTTGTTAGAATATTTTATATTTGTTTAATGTAAAATTGAAAGAAAAGATTAATCTTTTTCATTATTATTTTTAAAAGCTCTTATCTTCTAGAGCAGTGAAAAATAACCAATAAGGTAAGAGCCCATACAAACATCTGTTTTTTGTTAGTTCAATTTTACTCTGAACAGCGCATTTGATATTTCTAATTTTAAGAGTAAGCACATTAATTAGAAATATGAATTTCTTGATATTATCCTAGCATGTCAATTTCTTTAAAACATGTAAAGAAGCATTCTTGAAAAACAGAATAGAAACTTATTATCTATCAAAAAAGCCTATTAATTTCTGAATTCAGCTACAGCATATACATCATGACATCGTACATGGAATGCTTAAGAGCAACTGTATTAAATATTTTACCATTTTCTATGTGTAAAGTACTGGGCTAAGTTCCACAGTAGACCCAAGGATATTAAAGAAACAAATTCAGTCAATAAGGAATTTATAATAAAAATTTATCACTGATGGATCAAGTAAGATGTGTTATAAACCATCGTCAATAATAATGATCCTATAAATGCAAATTTTGGAAAACATTATAATAAAAACATCAGACTTTATATACGTGTGTAATTTATAAATGATTTATATTCCTAGTTTATCAATGTTGTCCATTTTATTAAAATGTTTACACATGCCATTGATAAGGTAATTTATTTCAATTGATTTAATATGGGTGTTAATATAACAAAGACATCCTACAGATCAATTAAAAGGTTTACTTTACTGACAAATTTTCCATTTCTTATTTATCATTATACTCTTTCCTCTCAATTTTGTGTACAATTGTTTTTGCCCTTGGGAAATTTGTTTAATCTATTATAATTATCTGTATGATAATTATATATCTTTAGCAAAAATGGACAAGAGAAATAAGCAGAGGAATGTAAAGAAAATGAAAGAAATCACAAAGAGTCAACTCTAAATTTTAAAAAGCAGCGCAGATAGTATATTGCAATGTATTAAACTACAGACTAAAGAAAACACGTCTTATTTACTCAACCAGCTTCCCAAAGGAAGTGACTGCAGAGAAGAATGTAGTTTATTATGTTAATCAGCATGGGGTTTAAGTAAAGGTAAGAAAGTGTATGCAGGTCAGGAAGCAACAGTTAGAACTAGACATGGAACAATAGACTGGTTCCAAATAGGAAAAGGACTACGTCAAGGCTGTATATTGTCACCCTGCTTATTTAACTTATATGCAGAGTGCATCATGAGAAACGCTGGGCTGGAAGAAGCACAAGCTGGAATCAAGATTGCCGGGAGAAATATCAATAACCTCAGATATGCAGATGACACCACCCTTATGGCAGAAAGTGAAGAGGAACTCAAAAGCCTCTTGATGAAAGTGAAAGAGGAGAGTGAAAAAGTTGGCTTAAAGCTCAACATGCAGAAAATGAAGATCATGGCATCCGGTCCCATCACTTCATGGGAAATAGATGGGGAAACAGTAGAAACAGTGTCAGACTTTCTTTTTTTGGGCTCCAAAATCACTGCAGATGGTGACTGCAGCCATGAAATTAAAACACACTTACTCCTTGGAAGGAAAGTTATGACCAACCTAGATAGCATATTCAAAAGCAGAGACATTACTTTGCCAACAAAGGTCCATCTAGTCAAGGCTATGGTTTTTCCTTAGTGGTCATGTATGGATGTGAGAGTTGGACTGTAAAGAAAGCTGAGCGCCAAAGAATTGATGCTTTTGAACTGTGGTGTTCTTGAGAGTCCCTTGGACTGCAAGGAGATCCAACCAGTCCATTCTGAAGGAGATCAGCCTGGGATTTCTTTGGAAGGAATGATGCTAAAGCTGAAACTCCAGTACTTTGGCCATCTCACGCGAAGAGTTGACTCGTTGGAAAAGACTCTGATGCTGGGAGGGATTGGGGGCAGGAGGAGAAGGGGACAACAGAGGATGAGATGGCTGGATGGCATCACTGACTCAATGGACGTGAGTCTGAGTGAACTCCGGGAGTTGGTGATGGACAGGGAGGCCTGGAGTGCTGCGATTCATGGGGTCGCAAAGAGTCAGACATGACTGAGAGACTGAACTGAAGTGAACTGAAGAAAGTGTTGACTAGTATACTAAAAAAAGGGTCTTTTCATTCATCCACTCATTAATTCATTCAACATTTATTCAGTACCTACATATCAGGGAGTTTATGTAACTTCTGGCAAGGGGCTGGCACTCAAATATTTACTGAAGCAAAAAAAGGGAAAGGAGAGAAGGGAGAGAAGACTTTGGCCAGGACTTGGAAAGGCAGAGATACTTTGCACAAGCAGAAGTGGAGGACAGAGAGGGAAACAGTGGCAAACACATGGAGATAACAAATAATAAAATATAATTGGTATAAAATAGGGAAATTACATAGGATAGTGAGAAGTTAAATCAGATAGCAATACAGATTACATTGAATCTTGAAAGTAAGATTAACAGTTCAGACTATTCTGGAGGTAATAGGCTGCCTCTTGAAAGGTTTCTGAGAGGACATGATGAAGAGGACAATTTAACTATGTTGATTTGTAAATTAAAACTAGTACATAACTAATATGGCAGACAGTTAATGGTCAGAGTCCTTAAAGAGCAGTCACAGGAATGGCTGACCATGTGTTCCAGATGAGAAAGATCTATTAGGAGGCAAATGGAGTATCTTTTATAAGATGAGAAAGATAGCCACAAGAAAAAAAGAGAATATTCTGCTGCAAGAACATGATGTGTCTGTTCATTTATTCCAGTCATTTTTTAAGGTCCCTTAGTAAAGGTATATAATTTTCTTTATCTAGAGTCCTGCACATTTAAAAACTTTTATTTTTCTATGTATCATACATACCACATACACAGTTGTTGCCATGTAAAAGTAATTTTTCTATTTTACTCTTTAACTGATGATTATACATATCCACATGGCATTCATTTTTTATATATTTTATTGCTTTTTATTGAACTCATTATTTTTACTGGGTTTAAAATTGAGGTTCTTAGATTATGACACTTGACAATTGTATGAAGTACAAAGATAAAATTTTCTTCCTTTTAAAATTTTTCTACCTTTTATATTCCGTTTTGTTTTCTCCTATTACTAACTGGTGACAATTTTAGAACCATGTTGATTAACAGTAATAATGGTGGCAAATCTCATCTTGTTCTTGCCTTCAATGGGGCCATTGATATATTTAAGTTAAAGGATTAAGAAAAAATCAGATTTGCATAATGCAGAGCTCTGCCAATAAGCAGCACTGAGAAATCAATAGAATGATGGAAAGAGCTTAGAGACCGGTTAGGAGATGATTGCAGTCATCCATGGCAGAGATACTAATAAATGCTTATCTAAGGCAGCAGAGCTAGAAGAGTATGGCCCACATTTCAGAAATATTGCTAAGGAAAAATCCATAAGCTTGATGCCCACTGAATTTTAGGGGTGCAAAGAGAAACAAGAAAACTAGGATGGTTTCCCAGGTCTTGAGTCTGGCTCCAAGGTGCAACATTCAGTTCAGTTCAGTCACTCAGTAGTGTCCGACTCTTTGCGACCCCATGAACTACAGCATGCCAGGCCTCCCTGTCCATCACCAACTCCCGGAGTTCACTCAAACTCATGTCCATCGAGTCGGCGATGCCATCCAGCCAATGCAACATTAGGAATATTGAAAGAAAAGTAATGAAACATCTGTTGAGATCACACAGCAAAAGCAATTGGACAAATAGGTCAAGCATCACTGACATATAATTAAAGGCCAGCTTAGAGAAGAAGGTGTGGGAAAGTAAGAGGACTAACACTCGTATACTGGAGAACATCTGCTTTTGGAAGGATGGTAAGGAAGAAACTGGCATAAGAGATGGAGATATTTAGCAAAGAAGTAAGGAACAACTGGTTAGCATGGTTTACATTAAAGCAACAGGAGGGGAAGATTTTTCTTTTATAAAAATTATATAGCTAAAAAAAGAAAAGTCCGAGAAAAGGCTAACTTGGTTTTCAGAAGCTTTTACTGGTGACCTTTTGGGGCTTAACTTCAATTGAACGATGAAAGGGAGACAGGTACAGGGGCTAAAAAGAGAGTGTTGACTTTGAGAAGTAAAAGCAACAGTTAAGCTACTAATTCTTGATGTCTAATAATAGAAGAGAAACTAAATTTACTGGTAGGAAGGTAAGACAGTGGGGTCAACTGAGTTTTGAAAATAGAGAAAAGAACTGACTGGAAATCTACAACAAAATCCCACAGTGGATTATTGAGGAAGCAAAGATCTGAATGAAAAAGCCAGTGAGAAAATTAGGAACCTAATGCAAAGGGGGAAGAAACAGAGCTGAACATAAATATTTTGAGGTCATAGAACTGAAAGAAGACATTCATTCTTGTCTGTTTATACAATAAGATAGGAGGTAAGGACAAATGTTCAGAGTGTTAATGATGTCACAGAAGGCTGAGGGAAGATATTGTGGAGAATGGGCTGGAAAATCAAAAAGACTTCAGAGGCAAGTTGAGTAGGACCAAGAGCCTAAATGAATTTTTTTTTTTTTGAAAAAGTAACTTGCTGGGTGTTGTCAGCATTTTTGCTTGTTTTTTAAGAAGCAATGCACCATAGTCTAGAAAAAGAAAAATGAGTAAGAGAGTGAACGACTGATTCAGGAAGGGAACCCAGAAACAGCAGAGGCTAAGGTGGGAACAATTTCAGAACCTCTCACTGCAAGGGCTGTTCAAGGAGTGCAGGGGCAATAGAAACAGGATTACAGCAAGACCCTGCAGAGCTGGGCCAGGGGAAGGCTTTGTGGCTGGGGGAAAACAAGCACTTGTTATACAATTTTAAGTTAAATGTTACACAATTATGAAAGCCTCGAAGACGCAACAACAGAGCCTAATGCCTGAGAACACTGGGCGCTTCTGGCACCTGTTCTTTTCAACTCTAAAGCCGGTCTATGACAGAAGCACAAAATACCACTTCAGACTAAAGCTGAACAGGACATGTATATCCCATCTACTGACAACGCTAGTTGTCTTCTAAAATCTGATTTTCCAATCTCATACTGAGAGTTTTAAAATATTTTATCTACTGTCAACCTTTAAACTTGGTATCTATGATTGTAGGACTAGGGATCTCAATCAAAACATGAGCTGAATGTTTTAATGATAGCCTAATATTTGTTGGTTTTTTATTATTTTATTTTAACTGAGATAGAACTGACATGTTAACATCAGTTGCAGGTATACAGCATAATGATTATATATATATATATATATATCTTATACATATATATATATACTTACACACAGAGAAACAAATCTAACCATCTTTCACTGACACCAAATGAAAATACACAAAATTTCTTCTGCTTTATTTTAAGGAAAAATCTTGTTTCCCTGGTGGTTCAGATGGTAAAGAATCTGCCTGCAATCCCATGGACAGAGCCTGGTGGGCTACAGTCCCTGGGGTCACAAAGAGCTGGCCACATCTGAGCAACTAACACTTTCACTTTCATACTTTATAGTACCTACATGTTCATGGACAGACTAGAAAATTCACTCATTAAAGATTATGACTACCAAGGACTGATATTTTGGAGTCCCGGAAGATAAATGCATACATGTGATAAAATCACAACAATGAAAACCATGTACACAAAATGACTGGAAGAGTATTTACCTTTGGGAAGGAGACAGGGGGTGAGATTTGGAAGGAAGCATGACTAGGCTTTTTGAGATGCTGGTAGTGTGTTCCATACTTAACCTAACTGGTTGTTACACAAGTGTAGTTACTTCTTGGTAACTTACTGAATTACACACTTAAAATACGTGTGTTTTCCAATGTATGTATTACACTTCAAATAAAAATTCCTGGAAAAAGGCTGAAAAGAAATAAGTTAATATGGTACAATACAGATTCTTTCTAGAGTGGCAAAATCATGGATAATCTTTATTCTTTCTTCTAAATATTTCTCAATTTCATCAAAGGAAAAACTATATATTTATTAAACACACAGATGAGGTATCTTGGAATGAACTAGTAATGTCTGCTTTTTAAAAGAGAAATAACTATCTTCCAAATGCATAATGACACATAAACCTATACCCAGCTTATAAATACTAAACTAAATATCAATGAGCAGAATTGATACTGAAGAGACAAAGTCAGGGATTCTAAAAATACATTAATACAGAAAATTCAATTATACCAATGGACATATATTACAGGTCTAGAATCATTAGCCTGAAAAGAGAAAAAAGGTTTCCAATTTAGAAATAATAAGGGTAAGAGAGAAAAGAGAAAATGCCAGGACTATACAAATCAAGATCAGAGGGAAAAAATTCTAAGAAAAATGTTCTGAAGTAAAAGATGATTTCAGCCTGGTTAACAAGAGGGCATAGAGTATTTCTTAGCAATTATCCTTAAAGAATGACCCCAGACACTTATTTGTCAAGTTTTAAACTTTTAAAGACAAGACCTTACACTCAGTCAGAAAGAAAGGAGGTTATAATCCAAGAATGTCTTTGGATCTCATTTTTCAGATCTCTAAGAAGGGAGAAGCTAAAAATAAAATTATAAATACAAGAAAAATCTCTTTTAAGACAGGGAATATATTAAAGCACGGAAGCCCAAAAGTACGTCAGCAAAGTCTCGTAGCTGTTAGAATCAACACAAGAGATGACAAGTTTTTGAAAGAAGATTGAAAGGTACTCTCTAAGAGGTGAGAGAAAACTACTTTCTAAGAGAGTAAACTATGAACAAAGAGTGAAATTAAATTAACACGCAATCAGTAATCTTGAATACATATATATGAGAATAAAGGATAAATATATGTTAAAAATAACTTAAACTACCAACAAAAGGTTAATGTGGTAGATTTAAAATGGTTACCAATTCTTTGCACCTACTTCCAACAAGAGGTGGCGTCTCTCTGTCACTCTGAATCTGACCTGGCCTTGTAACTTGCTTTGCAACAGAAGGAATGCTGTGTGACTCTGAAGTCTAGTCCTGAAGACACCTTGCTATCACCCTCCTGGAAATCTACAACTGCTAGGTAAAGAAGCCTGGGCTCATCTGGAGACACCTGGCTCAGAAGAAAACCAGTGCTATACTCTATGTATTTGTGTGAAGCCATCTCAGATCACACTGCCCTGGTTAAATCACTAGATGACTGGAGTCACGTAAGTGACCCCAGGTGAGATCACAGAATTAATTGTAAGCAAAGAAAATTGTTGTTTAAACTACTAGCTTGTAAGGAAGTTTGTTATATAGCAAAAGATAACTGAGATAAGATAAGTGAGAGAAAGACAGGGAGGTGAACTAAGAACTTGATGCTTATTTCCCCTAGAAGGGAGTTTAACGTTATTTGGTAAAACTATACATTAATAATATAAATAAAACAAATGCCTGCATTAAAATGTGATGATTTTAGATATGCTCTTTTTAAAAAAAATGTTGGTTTTAAAAAAACTTAGTTTGAAAGTAAAGTTTAAAGTCCAAGACAGAATATAAATAAAGGGAAAAAGATAAATTTACAGGGAGAAGAAAAGTATAATCACTGAAAATGTTAAATCATATGAAACATCTAGCAATTTATTCTGAATCTTTCCATCTTTACATCTCTAGTCATACCTATGGTTTGTTCTCCCACAATAGCCAGAACAATCCTTAAAAACACAAATCCCTGGACAGCCATGTGCAGTAAGAATGAAACCGGACCACTGTCTTACACCATAAACAAAAATGAAAATGGATTAAAGATTTGAATGTAAGACCTGAAACTATAAAACTCCTAGAAGAAAACATAGGCAGTAAGCTCCTTGACACTGGTCCTAGTAATAATTTTTTGGTTCTAACTCCAAAAGCAAAGGCAATAAAAGCGGGGAAAAAAAAAAAAATCAAGTGGGACTACATCAGACTAAAGATTTTGCCCAGTGAAGGAAATCATCAAAAAAGAAGATAACCTACTGAGTGGGAGACTATGTTTGCAAGCCATATATCTGATAAGAGGTTACTACTCAAAATATGTAAAGAACTTGTATAACTTAGCACCAAAAACAAATAATCTGATTAAAAAATGGGCAGGAGAAGTGAATAGACATTTTCCAAAGAAGCCATACAGATGGCCAACAGGTATAATATATGAAATGGTGCTCAACCTCACTATCTATCAGGGAAATACAAATTAAAACCACAATAAGGTATCACCTCACACCTATGAGAACGGCTCTTAACAAAAAGACAAGAAATAATTAGTGTTGGCGAGGATGTGGAGAAAAGTGAACCTCTATATACTGTTGGTGGGAATGCAAATTGGTACAGCCACAATGGGGAAAAAAATGAAGATTCCTCAAAAAATTAAAAATAGAACTACTATATGATGCAGGAATTACACTTCTCGGTATTTATCTGACGAAAGTGAAAACACCAGTTTGACATTTGGCACTCTCCAAGACCTGGCTGAGGAGCTGCCTCACGGATGCATATGTACTGCCTCAGGCCACAGGCTGGGGATTGTAGAGATGGGTCAACAGAAATACACGAGAAGGAAAATATCTAATTTAGGGTCCCTTTTTGGGTATTGTCATGCTTCAATAGGCACATTACAACATTTTTATAAACTGGGATAGCAAACAGGTATGATTATTTTATTAAAAACAGCTTCTGTGATAAATGTTTTTCTCAGAAAAGGAACCAGTATATTTAAAACACATTGTATTTACATTAAGGATCATACCATTTCACTCATCACTATTTCGACTAAGTCATTTTCAAAGCTATTCTAATGCTAATGAGAATATTTTAACGTACAATGAGAATATTTTAAACTCAGAATTATGTCTTGAACTTCTAAAATAAAAATAAACCCGTGTATTCATTTAAATTTAAGCACACCATAATGAGAAACAGAATTTGCTTTGTGTTTAACTTCTAAAAGTTCTCATAAATGCATAACTTCTTAGTCATACAGTAGAATTTCCACATATTGTTTCAGTAACAGGATGGTATTTTCACATAGCCTGCATTATTAAAGTATCTTATCACTCAACGTAGTCAAGTGTTTCTGATCTGAGTTTACAATTTCCAAAACTGAAACTGCTTTATTAAAAACCTGAAGAATATTTTAAAAAGTCCTCAAGAAAACAAAAAGGGGAAAATATGAGGTTTGGTAACTAAAACAGTAGCCACTCTCCTCTACTTTGTTCCCCATGCGGAGCCTCTCTTCCGACCCGGAAGGAGGTGAGGGACACAGTCCTGAGAGGGAAATGGCGGCCCTTAATCTCGACTGCTCAGCGGGCAGCTGAATCCAGGACCACACGCGCTTGACTTCCATCCGCCTCTGGGGCCAATCCTTCCGCACTCCATTCTTCTCCTGTTACCCTTTCCATTGGCAGAGTCTACAAGTTAGGCACAATAATCTGGGGGAAGTTTCCTTTTCCTCTCAGCAAAGTTAACCCTTCGAGAGGAGAAAAGTATGTCAAGTTTCTGGATACCTCTTCTTCCCTAGTATTTCAAACGCTCAAGTTTACACAGCGAAAAAGGTCAGGTTTCTTAAGTAAATGTACTTTACCTTGCCCTAAAGGCAGGAATTTTGTTCATAAAAGCAATGCATGCCACACGTAGAGCTATTTGTAAACTGTATGGGTAGGAAAAAATATGAGGAGATTGATCCATTACCTGAGTAGGACTCTGAAGACTTAAATCTAAACCACAAGTAAATTCTGTATGATGTTCCACTGTTTCAAGAAGAGGGTCAGGCTTTGAAAAGTTCCAGAATCTGTGAATATAAAGAAAAAGAAATAATTTAAATATTAAAACTACAAAAAAACTTTACGAAAAAACAGATATTAAACATAGCAAAGATTTTATCAAAACAGGCTCAACCAAACATAAATGCAGAGCCCCATTACTAATCTACATAAAAATCTAATAAAGAAAAAAATGTGTTTTCTAGTGTATATAAAAAGACAAAACCCAAATGGAATTATTAATCAATGCACTTCTGTAGAAGTTTATTGTATTCCCATTAGTATACTTTATAGGCCAGAAGTAAAACTGTCCAAGGACATTTGAGATGAGAGATACTAGGCTTTTTTAGCAATTCTAAAAGCATTCATGGCTGTAAAATAAGGATATTGGATTACATGAACTCTTAACATTTTGTGTTTTTAAATACTACTTCATTTCTCAACAAGTGACGTGAACAGATTGTAGGTTTAATTTACATTTCAACAGCAATTCAAAGTCTTTAAAAAGAATCTGTTCTCTTATGAAAATCTCTGTAATTCTGAAATTATCTTTTTTCTGAGGCAGGGCCTTTCTTATAGATTCCACATCAATGTAATTTCTAGAGGCAAGAAAAACTGAAATATGTTTTCCTCAGCCAAAATTAAATATTCTATTTATCCTCTATAGACTGGAAGTGGTAATATTGATCATAATATATCTCTGATTTCTACTATACAGAGAAGAATTTTGTCCTGTTCTCAATGCACAAAATAGTACTTTATGTCTGAAGCTTTATTTGCTCATCATCTTCATTATTTGACTCTATACACACCACAAAAATGGCATATTCAGAATCACAGAGTCATACTAATTCAGCTTGCCTAATCATCTACAACATGGGACACACTGAAGGTTTAGCAGATCTCTTTGAAAGAGAGTAAATACACAGAACCAACAGTCAGTTTGTTTAACCTGGTGGTATTATTTCCCTAATAAATACAGAGTTGGTCTTATTAAGTTTGAAAAGGACTGTTGCTATGGATAATCCACTGTGGGGTACCACAGAGACAATGAATAAACAGCCCATTTATCAGATCACTGAAATCTACACAATATTTAAGGAGAGTCATTTTACTTTTGAAAAATATCTTGTCTAAACAAATGAGGGTACAGGCTGTGGTCTTTCTAAGAAATTATAATAGCAGTCTCTGATGTTTTTGAGTATTTGTTCATTTGGATCTAGAGACAGAATTGTACTGAAATCTAATTTTCCAGATCTTGATAATGTTTATAACCAAAAGTAAATATATAATTGTATAATTTCATTCATGAAACATGGTTATTCACTGATTTGCATTATTTGAGTCAATAATCAAATGATTTTGTACATACACACTTTGTTCCAAAAAATATTAAAATGGTTTTTAAAATATGCATTTAATACGGCAAAAAATGTATAAGTTAAAGGAAAAGTAGGGATAGGAAAGTCAATTCAAACCTGTAATGAGACTGGTAAAAAAATATATATATTCATGAAGTTGTATATACTTGACAGGAAGGACCTTGGGATGCTAAGCCTTTCAGCAGTCAAAGCAGAATAGGAGACAAGACCAGGACCTGAATTCATAGTGTCTACATCCAAATTGCTCTTGGAAATTTCAGAAGGAAATTCATCCTTGGGAATTCACATTACCTAATCCTATACTTGGGTAATGAAGGCATTCTCAACATTCCTTAAGGAAACACAGAGATGTTTCATGGGTTATTCCTCATGAGTCAACAGCATCATACCAAACGGTGGTTTAGCAGAATCCTTCTACGGGAAGGTCATTTAATCCAGGTAACAGCTCTCTGACTTCATTTGAGATTTATATTTATTTTCAATAGAATGAATTAAATACAAACCATAAAAATGGTTTTAGAATTTTTTTAAAGATAACAGGAAAAGGAGTACGTCAAGGCTGCATATTGTCACCCTGAGTATTTAACTTATATGCAGAGTACATCATGAGAAACGCTGGGCTGGAGGAAGCACAAGCTGGAATCAAGATTGCTGGGAGAAGTATCAATAACCTCAGATATGCAGATGACACCACCCTTATGGCAGAAAGTGAAGAACTAAAGAGCCTCTTGACAAAAGTGAAAGAAGAGAGTGAAAAAGTTGGCTTAAAGCTCAACATTCAGGAAACTAAGATCATGGCTTCTGGTCCCATCACTTCATGGGAAATAGATGGGGAAACAGTGGAAACAGTGGCTGACTTTATTTTTCTGGGCTCCAAAATCACTGCAGATGGTGACTGCAGCCATGAAATTAAAAGACGCTTACTCCTTGGAAGAAAAGTTACAACCAACATAGATAGCAATATTAAGAAGCAGAGACGTTACTTTGCCAACAAAGATCCGTCTAGTCAAGGCTATGGTTTTTCCAGTAGTCATGGACGGATGTGAGAGTTGGACTGTAAAGAAAGCCGAGCGCCGAAGAATTAATGCTTTTGAATTGTGGTTTTGGAGAAGACTCTTAAGAGTCCTTAGGACTGCAAGGAGATCCAACCGTCCATCCTAAAGGAGATCAGTCCTGGGTGTTCATTGGAAGGACTGACGTTGAAGCTGAAACTCCAGTACTTTAGCCATCTGATGTGAAGAGCTGACTCATTAGAAAAGACCCTGATGCTGGGAAAGATTGAGGGCAGGAGGAGAAGGGGACGACAGAGGATGAGATGGTTGGATGGCATCACTGACTCAATGGACATGGGTTTGGGTAGACTCCGGGAGTTGGTGATGGACAGGGAGGCCTGGCATGCTGCGGTTCACGGGGTCACAAACAGTCAGACATGACTGAGCAACTGAACTGAACGTGGATTTGTTTATACTCTCCTGACAAGTTTCTGGAAAACAATTTTTATTGTTCTTTTGTTATTTTAAGCCAGTTAAAGGATAAGGCAGCACTGAGGACAAGACAGGTGGCCTTAAGAAAATTTGGTTACTAATAAGGGCACGTGTGTGAAATCATCCAACTTTAGCTTGAACAAGTGTGATAGAGAAAGTCACACATGCAGGAGGGCTGAAATTCTACTCAAAAAGTCAGTTTGAATTTGCTCTAATACACAGTTTAATGGGAGGTCATGGCCCCACCCAGTTCCACACCACAGATTCATACCATCCTAATTTTAACATAGGAGAAACTATCAAGTATTACTGTGCATTTTGCAAAACCCTCATGAAACAAATGCATGCTAACACTCTACGGTTATTATTTGGTGAAAGGTGGGCTAGTCTAGTGAATGTCATAATAGCATTATTGACTATTACACCATTTCACAGCTCCAATGTAATTATGAAATTATGTAACATATAAAGTGTATATTACAGTGCAAAAACAATGAGACATTCATTCCTAGCAGAATGGCTGACTAGGTGCCTAGACCAATACTCTTGCTGGAAAAAAAACCCAAATCCTACATAATACAGAAAAACAAACAAACACCAGAAAAACTTCATAAAAGCATCAGCAAGGAACACTCAGGTAAAAACCATGTCAACACTGAAACCCAGAAATGGATGTGGAACAATGAAGCCAGTTTTTGCCTTGAGAGGATCTGCTAAATAGAGAGAACCAAGCTTCAGATTGAATTAATATTAATAATTTTCACCTAATTAAAATGTCTTAACAAAAACATCAAGTTGAATACAGTAAACTGCATAAGCTAAATCAGTTGAGAAAACCAAAAGTGGAACAATGTGACTATACACTGTAATTTCTTAATCGCAAATGGCTCTTTCAATAAATAACAGAAAGAAATGTATTTTTCTTCATTCCCACCCTCCAATGGCAACCACTGTTAACAGTTTGATATGTATACACTGCCAGAATTCTTCTGTCTCCATTCATGTTGCAACAGGAAGGGGTGAACTCTAAGGAGGAGGTGAGCTTTTCTCCAGGTTTTCTTGCAATTGATGGAGGGAGTGGGCAAGTGCTCTTCCTGCAGTCTTCCTCTGGACTCTAGGGCTCCAGATCATGCCAGTAAAATTGGCTCCTTTTAATTGGGAGAAGTCAGGCCACATGTATCATTAAGTGGTCAAATAAGACATATTATTTTAAGTGAAATGTTTGTTTTGGTCTAGCACATATACTACTTGGTGCCTTTTTGTCTCTTTACTGATGAAATCACTGACTCATGGGAAGTAAATATACTGGAAAGGCCTCCAACAATTAAAAATATTACAGAACTGTAGGAACATTTTTCATTTAAACTGGAGATGGAAAAAGAAAAATTCATCATAGTACAATGTCTGGGTTGAGTTTCTTTTCGCCTCTGACTCTACAATTCATGAACATAGCAAACATGTAGTACTGTGTCTAAACAAAACATCAAAATTATTTCAAAAATTAAGTCGAAATTACTTTTTACTTTATTTACATGTAATTTGAAATCTCTATACTAATGCTTTTGAAATTTAGCTTATAGGTGAGCTCAGCAGGTTTAAAATATTTTTCAAAGTTCTTTATTTTCCTTTTCTGTTTTCAACTTTAGAGTTATTAACTCTTTGTCTTTCCTAACTTCAAAAAAAAAGATGGGGAAATGTTTTGGCAACTTTTCAATGTCTTAGATGTACATTAGTTTTAATTAATTAGAATTAGTTAATTATGAAGCCTTTGTTTTCAAACTGCTCGTAATTTAATTTTTTAGGGATCAGAAGACCACTCATGGTCTTCTCGTGTTTTTAAAATTTTTAAGCACACTGCACCATTATAAGTCCCTCTGTTTGCACTGTTTGGGTCTAAAAGACTCTAGAGTGATGAGCAAAAATGTCACAACATCTTCTTTTCTCATTATTTAATTACTTATTTATTCAACAATTTGTAAGTCCTGGAATATGCCAGGTACAAGCACGAGAAGCAAGAGAGCTGACCTCAGACTTCCTGCAGCTCATTGTCCAGTGGGATAGACTGACATTTAAAAAAAAAAATGACAATAACACAAATGTAATTGCAATTGACAAGTACCCCCAAAAGACAATGAAGAAGGATGTAAGAATGAACTTAGGAGTAAAGTGACCCTGAGCTGAAATCTGAAGGTTGAGGAGATAGCCAGGTGGAAAGCAGAAAAAGCAGCTTGGATTTAAGGTGCTACAAGTGATGATGAAGAAAGGCCGGGAGGATGGAAATAAATCTAGGCAGAATTAACAGGACAGAAGAAATCAAGACTGACTCCCACGTTTCTGGCTTCCAGCATAATACTTACAATGCTTCCACTATACATTTATTTACAGATCTACTGTCCTCTAGTGGGGCTTCCCCGGCACCTCAGCTGGTAAAGAACCCGTCTGCAATGCAGGAGACCCCAGTTCAATTCCTGGGTCGGGAAGATCCCCTGCAGAAGGGACAGGCTAACTCCAGTGTTCTTGGGCTTCCCTGGTAGCTCAGATGGTCAAGAATCTGCCTGTAATGCGGGAGACCTGGGTTCGATCCCTGGGTTGGGAAGATCCCCTGGACGAGGGAATGGCAACCCACTCCAGTATTCTTGTCTGGAGAATCCCCATGGACAAAGGAGCCTGGCAGGCTACAGTCCATGGAGTCACAGAGTCAGATGTGACTAAGCACAGCACATTTTCCTCTAGTAGCCTCCTTGAATTCAGGGACAGTATCCTATTTGTATCTCTTGCATGTATAAAAATGTCTGTCTGACACATGGGCACCCGAAGAATGTTTCATGAATGGATGAATAAAAAAATTAAGTGAGGATATAAAGCACAAGATAGAGAAATAACAAGGGCCAATCTCACAAATAATGTAACATTTAAATCACCTTTAGACCTGGTTCCCAAATGATGGATCAAAAGCTCTTTATACCAGACATTCAAAAAATAAACACTTCCCAGCTTTGCTGAGGAATTTTTTCCTGAAAATTCTGAGTACATCAGAAATGAACCTAGAAAGCTTTCCCCAGGAAATAATGTTGCTCAACCAACTAGGTTTGGGAATCACCATCCAAAGCAGTACTTCTTAAGCTTATTTCAAGATACCAATGTGACAAATTCCCATTAGAAACAGCAGCGATCTTAGGCGGAAAGGAGGCCGTAGGGCAGTGGTTCTCAACCCTGACTACTGGAATCATTTGAGAAACTTAATTCATCTGAGGTGCAGCTCAGGCACTGGAAGGTGCAAACATTCTCCAGGAGATTATAATGCACAGTACAGATTGAGAACCTCATGACCTCATGAGAACTGTTATTTTGAGAAATATTCCCTTTATATTGAAGCTAGCTCAAGACTGTTTGTTTCACACTTGCACACATGCACACACGCATGCAAGCACGTGCACACACACACAAACACAGGATCTAACAGTGGAGAAAGAAAAGGGATGCTACTGAATTTTGTTTTAAGATGAAAACAGATGAATAATTACTGGTTTTTCTTCTCTGTATTGTCTTCCTCTATTTCTTTGCATTCTCTATACAGTTCAATCTATTAGGTCAAACCTCTAAGAATTCAATTTTAGAACATTTAGTGCTGGCACATTCTAGACTAGGGTAACAGGACAGACCTCAAGGGTGAATTATTTATCCCCGAGTTCTCAGGGAACAGAGTAAACTTCTAACAGCTGACAGGTAGTACCCCGTTGTTCAAAATAAAGACTTACTATGCACGCAAATAACTAACAGGAGAAAACACTGAGATTCTCTCTCTATAACCCTGTTCTTAAAAATGATAATTGCACAGATTAGAGTCCATTACTTCTGCAAAGTTCATGACAAAGAGCAGATGCTTCCTGATGTACCTCCTCAACCCTTCACCTCAGAGGCAATCACTTTAAATTCTTTTAGCTGTTTCTCTGATATTTTATTCCATATTTCTAAATAATACACAGAAATCACTGATTATTTTCATTTTTAGATTTTTATCTTTTGACTTCCTACTACAGAAGATGAGGCAAAGCAACATCTACATTAGATGTTGTATAAACATACACAACAAAATCCAGTCAGTTGCCTTCCTGACACTGCACAACAGAATTTTTAAATTATAATGCAAATTAACTGACAAAAATCCATAAATTTTCTGTTGGAACTAATCAGCACAATTCAAAGTTCAAAGCGGTGACTTTTACTGCATTAAGCTAAGGCTTAACATTCCTCACTCCTTTTAGATCTATTTCTTCATGCACTTGCATTAGGTTATGAATTAGACATGGATTTGGTGATTCTTACAGAAAAATGTTAGTAATAAATAATTCTGGAAAATGTTCTGCAGTTATGAATCAAGGTACTTAAAATTTGAAGTCTTACAAGTTTTTTTTCCTAATTAATATGGTGTTTCATTTTATAGGAAATTATTTTCATTGTTTCACCCAGCATTTAACTAGCAAATTTATGCTTCACTTCATCAAAAGATCTTTCCAGTATGACAATAATTACCTTAAGAATTTTCTAATTTAAACAAGTCAAATGGAAAAAATCTTTGGGAACATACTAACAAACTCGAGAGATACTGGTTTATACCTACAAATATCTTAACCATTAGGTATATAAAGTTTAAAGAGAAATAACAGTAAAGTGCATATTACAATTAACTGTAGAAAAAGACAAAAATATATTTCTGTAACTTCAGTTAACAATCAGGATACCAATAAAAGATTTCAAATTTGTTCAATAGTAAAATTTTGCAATCAAGTCATTAGTGACTAAGCACACATACATGTTAAACACAACAGCAAGTTTTCTCTTTGATAAATATCATTTTTTTATCACATTATGACTTTCTACTTTAAATTCAGTTTTATGAATTACTACTTAAAACACAAAGTGAAAACCTAATTTATATACAACTGCTTGCAGGCTCTTAAGGTCAGAGTGACCAAAGGATATCATAAATTTTCATATAATTTAAATTCACTTGTATTTATAAACAACCATGTTAGTATATCCACGCCCCAGGTGCCAGGGACAAAATGAAGAAAGAGATGAGTCCTACCCTGTAATCAGACTACATGCTTTACTAACACAAAATATATTCAGTACTAAAATATCCTTGCAAGAATTAAAGAAACTTGTGAATGCATATATTCTCATTATTAAAAAAGTAAACCAGAGATAACTACATTAAGGTGCTTTCTTAATACCAGGGATGAAGTTTAGTGAACCTTTGTCACAAAGCAAAAAATGTGATGAGTGATGAGAGTTACAAACATATTTATACCTAAGATCTCTGAAAGGCACGGAACATTCAACAACTCTGATCATTTTAAGAATCTGTTCCGACAAACTAACAATTAGCATCCTATGGTTAGCCACACAATTTCTTGTGGTTGGAGGAACAAATGTAGAGGAACTAAAAGCAACTGTCTGAAAAAGATGAAGTAAAATGATCATGTGAAGCTGCACAGGCGTTCACGTTCAGCTCCTCACATTTCTCATCTATTTACTTTGACTGACCTTTTTTTTTTTGTGAGTAAGGGACTGGGTAAAGTTGAAATGAAAGGTTTGTGAGACAGAGTACATATTCAGCTATACTATCTGTTTGCTTTGGCTGACCTTTTTTTTATGGGGAAGGGGAAGAAAGAGAAGTATCTGCTCATGGAAATCTCTGTGCTAACAATCATAAGGATCAAAAAAAAAAAAAAGCCTGTCATGCACACCAAAGTTAAGACACTTACTGTATGAAGGCAAATCCCCGGCGAGTAAATGTGACAAAGATAAAAGGTATTTCTGTGTCTGCTGCTTTGTTAGGCTTTTAAATTTACTACAATTCACCTAAAGGCTGTTTTCATGCTTATGCAACATAATAAAGCTATTTATCTTATTTTACAATTAAACATTATAATTATCACATTTATTAGAAGGTATTGATAATAAACATTTTCAGAATTTTATTTTACATGATCAAACACTGTTTATTTTTCTCTCAAATGTTTTTATTTTGAATTACCAACCCACAGAAAAAGTCAAATAATATATATTGAACATCCATATACTCTTCATCGAGATTCACCAGTTCTTAAGATTTTGCCACATTTGCTTTTTCTCCCTCTACACATACGCATATAAAATAATCTCTGCTGAACTATCTAAAAATAAACTACAGACATCATGAGGGCTTCCCTGATAGCTCAGCTGGTAAAGAATCTGCCTGCAATGTAGGAGACCCTGGATCAATTCCTGGGTCAGAAAGATCCACTGCAGAAGGGACAGGCTACCCACTCCAGTATTCTGGCCTGGAGAATTCCATGGACTGTATAGTTAGTCCATGGGGTTGCAAAGAGATGGACACAACTGAGCGACTTTCACAGACATCAGGATTTGAGTGTTTCTGTGATTCTGCTAGTTTTTAGCAATTTTGATCAGAAATAAAAGAACCCTGGGCTTACAAGAAATTTTCAGGTATCAAGTAATATAAAAAGACTGGAAATAGAAGGTCTAGGCTCAAGTTTGGGTCTATTACTTGCCACCTATGTGACATCAGTCAGTCTTTCCATCTGCGTCAACTGTCTTCTGGATAAATGGGCACACCCTCACAGTAGTAGTGTTGTGTGAAAATACTTCAAATGTAAGAACAGATACTGATGTGGAAGGATTTTTGGCATATAAAGACTTAGCTACTCTTGGCCCTACCCCACTAAAAATCGGAGCACTTTTGACACTGGAAGAAGAGGAGTCAATTCATAACTGTAAGGACTGTCATGACCACTGTAGGACCTTATGCATGGTCACTGCCAACCAAATGCCGGTAGTGTCGCCCACCACTGCCACACAATCAATTATGTCCCCACTAAGAATTAATAAAGGTGTAACTTCAGAGTGCAAATATAACTAGGAAAACATACACAGTAAGCCTCAGGCCCTATTACCTCCATGGGAGGGTAAGAATGTTCTTCTGAAAGCCTAGGGAGACAATATGAAAGTTCTAGAAATCTAAGATGCACTGCAGGGAAAAAATATTCTGCCCAGAGGGCAGAAAGCCACTGAAAGGAAAGGAGGTAGAGAATGCTTGAGTAAAAGTTAATCTGGTGTATACCTTTCCTTTTCAGACATTTTGCAATGAAACGGAATATACATTGGGTTGGCCAACCCGGTAATTACAGAAGTTTTAAAAAGTCAACAATTATTAAGACAGCAATCGTGGAGGTCTTGGGCCAGCCCCAGTGGAGTGTACTGGCTTGTGAGAGCTGGTGTGCATGTCTCTTCTTGACCCCAAGTTTACCGACATCGTATCATACTGGTAGCTTGACCCTGCCTTGTGGGGAGTACTTACACACTGAACTCCTACTTCAAACACTACAAATCAGGCTCCCCCTGCTCACCTAGAGAGCTGGTTGTTAAACATCTATCACCACACCACTGGTCAGCCCTCCCTACGTTCTATGTTGAATAATAAATTGTTAATAAATTCAAATGCTGTCATTACCAGGTCTACACAAAAGAGAAGCACAGATAAAAAATACTATAAAAATACTATTACCTTGTGTATATATATATTTAGAACTCAAGGCTAAAACTCTGTATTTCAAAGTTATGTACCAGAGAACATATTGACAAGTTTCACACTGTTTCACTGCAAACCGAACTCCAAGGATGCAGACAGAGGACCACCAAAGGTCAGGTTGAGGCTGACTGTGTGGGCGTAAAACAAAGATTATTACCTTACCCTTGAAGACTAGACCAGGAATCGGCCTCAACCCCAAACAGATGCTCTCTGTCATCATCCATTCAACGCTAATAATGACTACAGTAGCAAAAACTTATGCAGTGTCTGCTATGTGCCAGCATTTGTGTGTATCACTCACCTAATCCTCACAACCATCTTAACATAGTAAATACTATCACTATCTCCAGTTTACAGATGTTTACACTTACACAGGAAGTAAAGAACAATCTGGCTCCATAGTCTGTGGTCCTAACTCCTATGTTACCTGGGAACGTGCCAACCCACAGTTAGTCTATTCAAGATATAGTTCAGTTCAGTTCAGTTCAGTCTGTCAGTCGTGTCCGACTCTTTGCGACCCCATGAATCGCAGCACGCCAGGCCTCCCTGTCCATCACCAACTCCCGGAGTTCACTGAGACTCATGTCTATCGAGTCAGTGATGCCATCCAGCCATCTCATCCTCTGTCGTCCCCTTCTCCTCCTGCCCTCAATCCCTCCCAGCATCAGAGTCTTTTCCAATGAGTCAACTCTTCGCATGACGTGGCCAAAGTACTGAAGTTTCAGCTTTAGCATCATTCCCTCCAAAGAAATCCCAGGGCTGATCTCCTTCAGAATGGACTGGTTGGATCTCCTTGCAGTCCAAGGGACTCTCAAGAGTCTTCTCCAACACCACAGTTCAAAAGCATCAATTCTTTGGCGCTCAGCCTTCTTCACAGTCCAACTCTCACATCCATACATGACCACAGGAAAAACCATAGCCTTGACTAGACGGACCTTTGTTGGCAAAGTAATGTCTCTGCTTTTCAATATACTATCTAGGTTGGTCATAACTTTCCTTCCAAGGAGTAAGCGTCTTTTAATTTCATGGCTGCAGTCACCATCTGCAGTGATTTTGGAGCCCAAAAAAAGAAAGTCTGACACTGTTTCCACTGTTTCCCCATCTATTTCCCATGAAGTGATGGGACCGGATGCCATGATCTTCATTTTCTGAATGTTGAGCTTTAAGCCAACTTTTTCACTCTCCACTTTCACTTTCATCAAGAGGCTTTTGAGTTCCTCTTCACTTTCTGC
>NW_011494770.1:4224378-4237656 GCF_000754665.1 Bison bison bison
ATAAAGCAGAAATAGATGTTTTTCTAGAACTCTCTTGCTTTTTCCATGATCCAGTGGATGTTGGCAATTTGATCTCTGGTTCCTCTGCCTTTTCTAAAACCAGCTTGAACATCAGGAAGTTCATAGTTCATGTATTGCTGAAGCCTGGCTTGGAGAATTTTGAGCATTACTTTACTAGCATGTGATGTAAGTGCAATTGTGCAGTAGTTTGAGCATTCTTTGGCATTGCCTTTCTTTGTGATTGGAATGAAAACTGGCCTATTCAAATATATCTTTCACTATCCCACTTCTGTTTTTGTGACTACCTATCTGCCACTATGCCAACACAACTGACAAGCTTCAGGTTCCTTTGTGAGCTTCTATTTCTCTTTAAGTCTTTGCTTTTATCATTTTCTCAGCAAGATAGTCCAAGCTGTTTATTACAATAGCTGGCAGATAACAGCCATTCTGTAAAATATGCCTAAATTTTAAAAGCACAGCTGTACCATTTTATATCCAAAAAGGAGGTGAACAGTTCAGTTGGAAACATTAAAATTGGTATGGGCAAACAGTTTCATATAAGCTGTGGATAAGTACAGTTTGAAAACACTGGAATTAAAATTCACTTCAAATTTTTCTTGCAAAAAGAATCTATGTCCAAAAAAGTCTAAAAAAAAACCCCTTCTGTTTGCTTTATTGTTATCAAAGTGCACTGATTTTAAAATGTTTTAAAAGTTAGAATATTTATAAAACTATCCTGAAACAGGAAAAGTGTTACTCTGTTTGAGACTAATAATTTTAGCTTTATCAATTTATGAAATTTATATCTTTATCTGGGAAGTATTTGTTATATACATGGAAGAGACAAAACGTCCTTCCTAATGAAGGAACATAATTAAAGCAGCTTTTACTTTTGCCTGGATTCATACATATCTACTTTGTTGATTTCTGCCTGTGTCTATGAAATGATCTATAGGTATAAAACCAAACACTAGCATTTAGAACTCAAACCATACTTATGTGTGGCTGATACAGCAAACATGTCTTGGCAGAAAAAACAGTAACTTAATGGAGAGTATATCAGAAGAAAGATAACAGACTAACATCGATGATGATAACATTCATAAAAGAATGTAAATAATTCACTATTAAATATTTTAAAATTAAGTACTATTCTGAGTGAAGTTTAGAAAGAACCAATGTGCATTTCTATAGAATATACTGCCTATCGGCTGAAGGGAGTTCTGACATTTTTTCCAAAAGGTTGGAGTTTTTATTTAACCTAAACTATACTAAATAATTTCAAATCTATGTTATACATTACTTTTTTAGATCTTTATTACTTAATTGATGAAACATAATGAGCTACTCTACAGGCAAAAAAAGGACTTAAAACTTTTCCCAGTTAGATATGATAATCTACCCACATAAAAAATATAGAACTTGAATTTTATAAAACTAAAATATCTGCCATAGCATCAGTTTTGATATAATGCCCTCCATGTAAACTGTTTTAAAAGCTTAAAAACTGAACAAAATATAAATTGATAAGTAAATGAAAATATATATTTGAAAACTCTATGTTAGAGAAACCAGCCACACAGAATCTACAGGGCTATCTATAAAATTACCAGTGCTAAAAACTAAACAGTTGACTGCTCGTCTTATGTCTTATATCTTTTTTTGTTGTTGTTTTAAAATAATTTTTCTGTCACTAAAAATATTATCAATCCAATGAGATTTAAAATTCTTCAGAGGATAAATTTAACTAATAGCACATGGAGTAAAAATCTACCCAAAACGCACCTTTCCTGACCTTTCCAATGAGTGGTCACCACTCACAAGTAATGAGACAAAAGTCAAACAACAAATTAGTACAATTAAAAGTCATACTTTTAACATGTGTTGAGAGTTACAAATGTGCATACATATATACACACATTCAAAAATTAAAAGTTTTTCAAATGATTTTTATTTCTTTTTGTATTCATTTTCCTTTACATAAAGAAATCTTTGATAACCCTATATTGGACTATATGAATAGCAGCCTCTAGTTACATCTTGTATGAAGATGGAACAGTAGTAGCTATGTAAGCAGGCTAAGTTGCTTCAGTCGTGGTCTGACTCTGCGATCCTATGGACTACAGACTGCCAGGTGCCTCTGTCCAGGCAAGAATACTGGGGTAGGATGCCAGTCCCTCTAAAATTATATGTTAAAATTAAAATCCTATTTCTGGAAGAAAAATGATTTTGTCTCTATATACCGCCAGTGAAGAAACTGGGTTTAAAATTTTTTTTAACTCCACTTCATATTGGGAAAGTGTTTCTCAATTTTATAGAAAAAAAGGAGAACTCCAGGGTTTAGACCTGACTAGGGCTACTGTTCTCAATAACTGAGACAAATAACGTAGAGGAATATGCAAACCTTGCAGAGTGAAGGAAGTGAAGAAATAAAGAATGAGATGCCTGTGTGGACACTCAGGTGCCTGCATCCAGCAGCGAGCTGAAGAAGTGGGCCTGAGCTGGGCAAGAGAGGTCAGAGCTGGACAAGGGGGTGGGCAGTATCGGCTAGAATGTATAGGTAAAAGTATACTGAGCCAGAGTTTACCAAGTTTAAAGGGGAGAGAAAGAGATTCTATGATGAAGTACAGAAAAGAAGGGCTGGGGAGGGTGAGAAAATAAAAACAAAAAAGAACATGGAATCCCTAAGGTAAGGAGTTTTAACAAGGAAAGACTGATCAACAATTTGAAATACAGCAACAAGGTCCAGTACGACAAGTGCTGACAAGTGGACTGGATGTGGTATTATTGAGGTCACTGATGTTTCTGCCAGAGCAATTTCAGTAAAGTGGGGGTAAGCCAGCTTTAGACTTAGGAGTAAACGGACACATTGCCCTAAGTGCGTAGGACTATAAGCTTTCAAGGATCTACAAGAATGTCTGAGAGCTGAAAATTAAAATCAATTTTTAATTAACTACATATAAATTTAACATTATTAATTATTAAGTGTTGTATTTAAACATTTCATTCCATTTAAAAACAATTTTTATGCTGGATTTTTTTACTTCACAAAAATTCCTAAGTAAGCATAATGATTGCCAAGAAATCATAATCCATCACAAGTAAGCCACTTATTGCAAGATGACTTCAAAAGCCAAAGCATAAAAATCTTTCAAGATAATTAGCCCTGTTGAATCAGTGATGTGGATCCATTTTATAGATTCAAATGAGATAGGGTAAGTTAAGACCTCCAAGCAGAGCTTTTATGGCCTTGGTGACTAGAGCTTCAGGGGACTCTAAAACTTGGCTAGGGCTTCCCAGGTGACTCAGTGATAAAAACAAATCTGCCTGCCAACACAGGGGACAGGGGTTCAATCCCTGATTTGGGAAGATCCCCTGGAGAAAGAAATGGCAACACTAGTATTTTTGCCTGGGAAATCCCATAGACAGAGGAGTCCGGAGGGCTACAGTCCATGGAGTTGCAAAAAGTCGGACACAACTTAGCAACTATAAACAACAACAAAGCTTGGCTAAGAAAGAAAAGAGAACTTAAAGGAAAATACAGGATACAGGAAGAAGTTACAGGCTGAGGAGAAAGTTGCAGACTGATGATACAACACAAAGAAGGCATGGAAAAAAGTGCTGAAGGACATACAAGTGTATGGGATTAAAACCACTCATGTGCACAGGTTCTGATTAGCACAGAAGAAATGGCTAGGTACAGATTTAGATAAATTTACAGGTTTGCAGTGAAAATTAGGGCTTCCCTGCTGGCTCAGATGGTAAAGAACCCGCCTGCCAATACAGGAGACATGAGAGACATGGGTTCGATCCCTGGGTTGGGAAGATCCCCTGGAGGAGGGCATGGCAATCCACTCCAGAATTCTTGCCTGAAGAATCCCCATGGAGAGAAGAGCCTGGCGGGCTACAGTCCATGGGGTCACAAAGAGTCGACTGAACGACTAAGCACAGCACAGAAAAAATTAAGATAATTTGTGTTTGAGCCCTACAATTATTTTTTTTTTAAGAAAGAGATAAGGTGGTTTGCTTAAAGTGCAGGGAATAAGACAGGGGAGGGGACTTAAGAAGAGAAGTAAAGATTGGAAACCTAGGTAAAGAATTAGCATGGTATTTTCAAGTATGTCCTTTTACGCAGTTCTTCAATCACTGCAAGCTTGTGAGGACATTCCATTTTTATAGTAAAGAAACCTAAACTCTAGTTATATAGACAAAATTGCCTATTTGAAGTCTTTTTCAACTATGTTAAAGATCTCACATTACCTAATTATGATCATAATCTTGCCAAATGTTTACCGGTGATGTTTTTGATCTTGCAGTATGTCACAGAACCAAGACCTAGCCATCTCTCTCTCCCCAGAAGCACTGAACATCTATCTCGCAATCTCTAGTCCTGCTCAGGATTCAGGAAAAAAGCAGAGCCTAATTCTTAAAAGTGGAGGGAAAAAAGAATCTATAAAAGGAGTGAATCACTATGAAATACACCTGAAACTAATACAATATTATAAATCAACTATACTTCAATTAAAAACTGAAGGGAAGACTCTGTGCCACAAAACTGCAATGATTTCTGAGCATAGTTAGGTACCTACAAGATTTTAGAGTACTACAGTTTGCGTTCAAAAGCCCAATCTGGACAAATATTCCTGAGATAAACCTACATCAACAAAAGTGAGGCATCTCCCAACTGTGTGTTTAGGGATACTTAAGTATATAGATGGGCTTCCCTGGTGGCTCAGACGGTAAAGCGTTTGTCTGCAATGCAGGAGACCAGGTTTGATCCCTGGGTTGGGAAGATCCCCTGGAGAAGGAAATGGCAACCCACTCCAGTGTTCTCACCTGGAAAATCCCAGGGACGGGGGAGCCTGGTGGGCTGCCGCCTATAGGGTCGCACAGAGTCGGACACGACTGAAGCAGCAGCAGCAAGTATATAGATAAAACAGGGACTGGTCAGTAAAATTAAGATCATAATGACAATTCTGAAAAGCAAGAACAAGTAGTCACTAGGTTTTCCCCTTTAATTAGAAAAGGTCAGTGAAATGGATTTAAGATGTCCAAAGAGTAATGCCCCCACTTCAGTTTTCAAGCCTTTGGCAATCAGCTTCAAACTCCAGAAGAGATTCTGAAATCCAGGAACTGGATTCTATATTTAGAAATCTCCTCTGAGCCCACAAGTGACACTATGTAAGAGAGAGGATCCCAAGCTCACTCTTTGTCTTGTTTAGCCTACCTGGAGGATCTCACATTACGTAGGCCACCCACGTGTGGTTGACATCTTCGCCTGCAGTTTCTCTGACATACTACATGCTCGGAGGTCTCCTCTTGTTTTGGGTAACCTATTCCCTTCTTCCTTCCAACATTAATTCCCTCCTAGAGATTGTTTGTTTGGCTTGCTCTTCTTTCTCTAAACTTATCTCCCTCTGATTGATGCATTCTTCTGGACTAAACCATCTAAGTTAACGGCCTTCAAATCCATACTTACAGCCCTCACCTCTAGCCCATGATTCAGCTCCACAGATGCAGTCTGGAAGAGCCTGGGGAGGGTGGTGAACAACTGATAGGTTTTCCTCCTGTCTACCATGTTGCCATTTTTTGGCTCCCATGCTAAAAATTCTATAATCACTCCATACTATTTTATACAGACTATTACATAAAAAAAAATTGGTCATGGTATCCTTTTAATTGAGAGCTGGAAGATTTAGTGTGATTATGCTCCCCAGCGTGTCTGCCTGCTTGTATTGGATCAGTCCAAAAAAACTGAGTTAGGGCATGTAATTCCTCCTCAGGCATTGTTGTAATTTATTCTATTAGAATTACATTCCACACAAACAAAGTTACATAGCTTCTGCCATATCAAATACTGACTTAGAAGTAAAGGAGAAAGGAATACGGGGTAGTTGAAGTAATGAGGCCATGTAAATCCAAACCTCTTAGTGTATCCTCACAGAAACCAATACAGAACAGCAAAAAGAACAAATAAAACTCAGGTCTTTAACAAATCCCAACTTGTAATTACATGTAAAAAGAAGAAAATCAGAATCTCAGTGTGCATTCTCCCATGTTCTAGATCTAAGCTTTATTGAACAGCAAGGGGAATTTAGGAAAAACTGAATAGAACAGAGAAGACCTAGGATCAGGTCAAAAACTGATTTAAAGCTACCACCACAAAGAGAAAGCCCATCCTATGAGTGAAAATACTGAAAAGCTTAGCATAGAATGGAGTACAGATTTTAAAGTGCACAGGACACAAGGTGGTATTTTAGGAAGTTAATAGTTTAAAGGGAAAAGAAGACTAAAAGAAAAGAAAGCTACCAGTCCTAAAGCATCAATCCTGTACACAGACATGTAGAAACATATAGTCTTACTCTATTGTCAAAAAAACAATTTTTTAATTGATGTCATAAACTCAAACAATTCACCTGAGAAAATATCACCTCAAAAAATTAAATAGCAAAGTGTAAGAAAACTGTAATATAACATTCTAAATGGAATTAGTATCTCCAAACAAGCATTTGGAGACACAAAGAAAAACTTGACCTAGATCAGTATAACACAATAAGAATGATATTTGATCTTTACCTGCAGTTCCTGGCACAGAGCTCCTAAAACCCCTGGAAATTCCCAAACAAAGGAAGAAGTGAAGTTGCTCTGTCGTGTACAACTCTGCGATCCCATTGACTGTAGCCTACCAGGCTCCTCTGAGCATGGCATTTTCCAGGTAAAAGTACTGGAATGGGCTGCCATTTCCTTCTCCAGCAGATCTTCCTGACCCAGGGATCGAACCCAGGTCTTCCGCATTGCGGGCAGATGCTTTAACCTCTGAGCCACCAGGGAAGCCTGAATAAAGGAATGTATTTGTTTATAAGGACTCCCTCTGGAGCACACCTGAGGTTATGCTAATAAGGTGACTTAAGATGGAGTCCTTACATAGTCTCATGTGACTAAAGGGATGGAATTTTCAGCCCGATCCACTGAATACCCAGAGAAGAGGAAGGGCTGGAAATAAAGTTCTATAAACCTATTGAACAAGATTTGATGAGCTTACTGTTGAAAGTATTGGCAAGGATGGGAACCACAGTGCATCACTGGTGGAAATGCAAATTGGTGTAGCCACTATGGAAAACAGTAGAGAGGTTCCTCAAGAATTTTAAAATAGAATACCATATGATCGAACAATTTCAGTTCTGGATTTTTATCTGAAGGAAACCAAAACATTAACATGAAAAGATATATGTATCCCCATGTTCCTCACAGCGTTATTTACAATAGTCAAAATATGGAAGCAACCAAAGTGTCCATCAAAAGATGAAAGGATAAAGAAACTGTGGCATATGAATACAATGGAATATTATTCAGCCGTAAGAGAAGAATGAAACTGTGCCAACTGCAACAATATAGACAAAAACCAAACAAGCTTACAGAAACAGAAAACAGAGATTAGTGGTTGCCAGAGTCAGCAGATATGAGAACTGAATGAACTGTTCTGTTTTTTTTTTCTTTAAATGTAAATAAAATAAAGGGAATAAAAGCATTACAAAACTTATAAGACCAAAGGCAACCACTAAAACAAAGCAAAAAAACTTACTTAAATATAATTTTTTAAATAAAAGAGCAAAAAATCAAAATACAACACAAAATATATCACATACAGGAACAATAAACACAATATAAGGCAGAATAATCATAACAAAATACAACAGACTTGCTACCAAATGTATTTTTCTCAAGAAATATGAATAAGTTAAAGCTTCCCTGGTGGATCAGTTGGTAAAGAATGTGCCTGCAATGCAGGAAACCCATTTGATTCCTGGGTGGGGAAGATCTCCTGGAGAAAGAAATTGCAACCCACTCCAGTATTCTTGCCTGGAAAATACCATGGACAGAGGAGCCTGGCAGGCTAGAGTCTATGGGGTCACAAAGAGTTGGACATAAGTAAGCAACAAACTGACTGTGAGCTCACTGTGGCTCAGATCATGAACTCCTTATTGCCAAATTCAGACTTAAATTAAAGATAGAAGGGAAAACCACTAGACCATTCAGGTATGACCTAAATCAAATCTCTTATGATTATACAGTGGAAGTGAGAAATAGATTTAAGGGTCTAGATCTGATAGATAGAGTGCCTGATGAACTATGGAATGAGGTTCGTGACACTGTACAGGAGACAGGGATCAAGACCATTCCCATAGAAAAGAAATGCAAAAAAGCAAAATGGCTGTCTGGGGAGGCCTTACAAATAGCTGTGAAAAGAAGAGAAATGAAAAGTAAAGGAGAAAAGGAAAGATATAAGCATCTGAATACAGAGTTCCAAAGAAGAGTAAGAAGAGATAAGAAAGCCTTCCTCAGTGATTAATGCAAAGAGACAGAGGAAAACAATAGAATGGGAAAGACTAGAGATCTCTTCAAGAAAATTAGAGATACCAAGGGAACATTTCATGCAAAGATGGACTTGATAAAGGACAGAAATGGTATGGACCTAACAGAAGCAGAAGATATTAAGAAGTGGCAAGAATACACAGAAGAACTGTACAAAAAAGATCTCATGACCAAGATAATCACGATGGTGTGATCACTCACCTAGAGCCAGACATCCTGGAATGTGAATTCAAGTGGGCCTTAGAAAGCATCACTACGAACAAAGCTCGTGGAGGTGATGGAATTCCAGTTGAGCTATTCCAAATCCTGAAAGATGATGCTGTGAAAGTGCTGCACTCAATATGCCAGCAAATTTGGACAACTCAGCAGTGGCCACAGGACTGGAAAAGGTCCGTTTTCATTCCAATCCCAAAGAAAGGCAATGCCAAAGAATCTTCAAACTACCACACATTTGCACTCATCACATATGCTAGTGAAGTAATGCTCAAAATTCTCCAAGCCAGGCTTCAGCAATACATGAACCATGAACTTCCATACGTTCAAGCTGGTTTTAGAAAAGGCAGAGGAACCAGAGATCAAATTGCCAACATCCGCTGGATCATCGAAAAAGCAAGAGAGTTCCAGAAAAACATCTATTTCTGCTTGATTGACAATGCCAAAGCCTTTGACTGTGTGGATCACAATAAACTGTGGAATATTCTGAAAGAGATGGGAGTACCCAACCATCTGACCTGCCTCTTGAGAAATTTGTATGCAGGTCAGGAAGCAAGAGTTAGAACTGGACATGGAACAACAGACTGGTTCCAAATAGGAAAAGGAGTACGTCAAGGCTGTATATTGTCACCCTGTTTATTTAACTTCTATGCAGAGTACATCATGAGAAACGCTGGACTGGAAGAAACACAAGCTGGAATCAAGATTGCCGGGAGAAATATCAATAACCTCAGATATGCAGATGACACCACCCTTATGGCAAAGTGAAGAGGAACTCAAAAGCCTCTTGATGAAAGTGAAAGTGGAGAGTGAAAAAGTTGGCTTAAAGCTCAACATTCAGAAAATGAAGATCATGGCATCCGGTGCCATCACTTCATGAGAAATAGATGGGGAAACAGTGGAAACAGTGTCAGACTTTCTTTTTTTGGGCTCCAAAATCACTGCAGATGGTGACTGCAGCCATGAAATTAAAAGACACTTACTCCTTGGAAGGAACGTTATGATCAACCTAGATAGCATATTCAAGAGCAGAGCCATTACTTTGCCAACAAAGGTCCGTCTAGTCAAGGCTATGGTTTTTCCAGTGGTCATGTGTGGATGCAAGAGTTGGACTATGAAGAAAGCTGAGTGCTGAAGAATTGATGCTTTTGAACTGTGGTGTTGGAGAAGACCCTTGAGAGTCCCTTGGACTGCAAGGAGATCCAACCAGTCCATTCTGAAGGAAATCAGCCCTGGGATTTCTTTGGAAAGAATGATGCTAAAGCTGAAACTCCAGTACTTTGGCCACCTCTTTCGAAGAGCTGACTCATTGGAAAAGACTCTGATACTGGGAGGGATTGGGGGCAGGAGGAGAAGGGGATGACAGAGGATGAGATGGCTGGATGGCATCACCAACTCGATGGACGTGAGTTTAAGTGAACTCCGGGAGTTGGTGATGGACAGGGAGGCCTGGCGTGCTGCAACGCACAGGGTCGCAAAGAGTCGGACACGACTGAGCAACTGAACTGAACTCAACTGAAGCAGCAAACTAAACTTGCATATTATAATAAAAAGATTTTTTATTTAGTTCACTGAGCAAAACCCAAATATATGCTCTATACGAGAGCCATACCAAAAACAACATGGATCAAAAAAGCAAAAAGTACAGAAAAAGGTATCTGGAAGATGGAAACAATATGAAAGCAGGAGCAATGATATCAATAAGTGATAAACTGTAATTAAAACTAAAAGCAATTAACTGTGTCAAAGTTAGACTCTCTTTTATGTTAAAAGTTTCAGTTCACTAAATGTATATTATAAATATCTCTGCACCAAATAATACAGCATATGTCCTTATGAAGTCAAATCTAAAATAGATTCAGGGAGACATAGATAGAGGCCCACTGATAATAGGATTTTTAAATATTCCACTCTTGGTACAAAACAGATTACATGAACTAGGAATAAGAAAGGATACCGATGATCCAAATTACATAATTACTTAGCAGAGCTTATGGTTATAAGGTGGCACCAGTGGTAAAGAACCCGCTTGCCAACGCAGGAGATATAAGAGACCTGGTATCAATCCCTGGATCAGGAAGATCCGCTGGAGGAGGGCATGGCAACCCACTCCAGTATTCTTGCCCAGAAAATCCCATGGACAGAGGAGCCTGGCGGGCCACAGTCATTAAGATCACAAAGTTGGACACAACTGAAGCAACTCAGCATGCACATATGCATAGTTATATATTTAAATTTACAAAGTGAAAGCAGAGATTAAACCTTCTCAACTGCATATGTAACATTCAAAAAATTGACCTTTTATTAGGTTCCCCCCCTTAAAACAGAATGACTAAAATATAGTATTCTCTGATCACAATGCAATAAAACTAGAAATTATTCACAAATTTTCAAAAATTAAAAAGTATTCTCATATGGAAATCAAATAACTTCCTTCTAAATAACTCTTGGAAGAAACATGAAACACAAATAGAAGTTACATATTTTTTAACAATAATGAAAATATACGTATCAGAATTCATGGGTTACAAATGAAATAAAAACTAGAAGAAAATTCATATTATTAAACACTTTATTAACATGATGAAAGAATAAAAATAAGTAAATTCTCAGTTCAAACCGTGGAAAAGAACAAAGTAAGCCCAAAGAAAGTATCAAGAAGGAAATAAAGGCAATAATTAATGAGGTACTGAATAGAAAAACAATAGTTCTCATTAACAAATCAAAATTTTGTATGCTTAAGAAAAAAATAACAAAATAAACATACCATTAGATAAGTTAAAGTAGAAATCACAAATATACAAAATCAAAAATAATAGAGAAATATCACTGAATCAGAAGAAATGAAAAAGTCATGACACTATAGACATTTATATAAATAAATGTGAAAACCCATAAGCAGAGGATAATTTCCTAAACTGATCACATTAGAGACAGGAAGTTTAAAGAGAAAAATTCCCATAGAATAAATAGAGTTATCAGGAAGTACTCCACAAAAAGACCCATGCCCAGATGGTTTCACAAAGAAAGTCTATCAAAGCTGCAAAAACCAAATATCCTCTATATTGCAAAAACTGTTCAGAAGCTTAAAAAATGTAGAAAAACTTAAATCCCTACATAAACCCTGTGTGGTGTGGGTCCAGAATTAGGGGTATGATTAGAGATATGCATATGATTAGCAACACATATAGGCCAAAATCACCTCTGAATATTGATATAAAAGTTCTAAATAAAGTATTACCAGACAAAATCCAACAAAATACCTTGTTCTATGTGTAAGAAAATGATACACAAAGAATAGGAGAGATTTGGTCTAAGAATGCAAGGCTGATTTGATCCATTAATAAAACACATCACACGAATAGCTCAAAAAAGAAAAATCATGATCTCCATAGATGCTGAAAAAGCCTTTAACAAATCTTAAGACCCATTCCTGATTCTAAAAAAAAACACTCAACGAAACAAGCATCAATGAATACTTTCTTAGCATGATAAATATACTTTGTTTTAAAGTCAGCATCCTTCTTTAAACAGGGAAACATTAGAGGTATTTTCACTAAACACATGAATTAAGACATTTTCTTTAACACTTGTCTTCCCTGATAGCTCAGTTGGTAAAGAATCCGCCTGCAATGCAGGAGACCCAGATTCAATTGCTGGGTGGAGAAGATCCTCTGGAAAAGGGATAGGCTACTCACTGTAGTATTCTTGGGCTTCCTTTGTGGCTCAGCTGGTAAAGAATCCACCTGCAATGTGGGAGACCTGGGTTTGATCCCTGGGTTGGGAAGATATCCTGGATTTACCCACTCCAGTATTTCAGCTTGGAGAATTCCATGGACTATATAGTCCATGGGGTCGCAGAGAGTCAGAAACAACTGAGTAACTTTCACTTTCACTTCGGTTCAGTTGCTCAGTCCTGTCTGACTCGTTGTGACCCCATGAACCACAACACGCCAGACCTCCCTGTCCATCACCAACTCCTGGAGTTTACTCAAACTCACGTCTATTCTGTTGGTGATGCCATCCAACCATCTCATTTTCTGCCCTCCTCTTCTCCTCCTGCCCCCAATCCCTCCCAGCATCAGAGTCTTTTCCAATGAGTCAGTTTTTCACTTCAGGTGGCAAAGTATTGGAGTTTCAGCTTCAGCATCAGTCCTTCCAATGAATATTCAGGACCTGATTTTCATTAGGATGGACTGGTTGGATCTCCTTGCAGTCCAAGGGACTCTCAAGAGTCTTCTCCAATACCACAGATCAAAAGCATCAATTCTTCAGCACTCAGCTTTCTTTACAGTCCAACTCTCACATCCATACATGACTACTGGAAAAACCATAACTTTGACTTGATGGACCTTTGTTGGCAAAATAATGTCTCTGCTTTTTAATATACTGTCTAGGTTGGTCATAACTTTTCTTCCAAGGAGCAAAGGTCTTTCAGTTTCATGGCTGCAGTCACCATCTGCAGTGATTTTGGAGCCCCAAAAACTAAAATCTGCCACTGTTTCCCCATCTATTTGCCATGAAGTGGTGGGACCAGATGCCATGGTATTTTCTGAATGTTGAGTCTTAAGCCAACTTTTTCACTCTCCTCTTTCTCTATCATCAAGGGGCTCTTTAGTCCTTCACTTTCTGCCATAAGGGTGGTGTCATCTGCATATCTGAGGTTATTGATATTTCTCCTGGCAATCTTAA
>NW_011494770.1:4237862-4245756 GCF_000754665.1 Bison bison bison
GGCACAGTGACAATACACAGCCTTGACGTACTCCTTTTCCTATTTGGAACCAGTCTGTTGTTCCATGTCCAGTTCTAACTGTTGCTTCCTGACCTGCATATAGGTTTCTCAAGAGGCCAGTCATGCAGTCTGGTATTTCCATTTCTTTAAGAATTTTCCACAGTTTGTTGTGATCCACACAGTCAAAGGATTTGGCATAGTCAATAAAGCAGAAGTAGACGTTTTTCTGGAGCTCTCTTGTTATTCGATGATCCAACAAATGTTGGCAATTTGATCTCTGGTTCCTCTGCCTTTTCTAAAACCAGCTTGAATATATGGAAGTTCATGGTTCACTTATTGCTGAAGCCTGGCTTGGAGAATTTTGAGCATTACTTTACTAGCGTGTGAGATGAGTGCAATTGTGCGGTAGTTTGAGCATTCTTTGGCGTTGCCTTTCTTTGGGATTGGAATGAAAACTGACCTTTTCCAGTCCTGTGGCCACTGCTCAGTTTTCCAAATTTGCTGGCATATTGAGTGCAGCACTTTCACAGCATCATCTTTTAGGATTTGAAGTAGCACAACTGGAATTCCATCACCTCCACTAGCTTTGTTTGTAGTGAGGCTTCCTAAGACCCACTTGACTTCACATTCCAGGATGTCTGGCTCTAGGTGAGTGATCACACCATCGTGACTATCTGGGTCGTGAAGATCTTTTTTGTACAGTTCTTCTGTGTATTCTTGCCACCTCTTCTTAGTATCTTCTGCTTCTGTTAGGTCTGTACCATTTCTGTCCTTTATTGTGCCCATCTTTGCGTGAATTGTTCCTTTGGTATCTCTAATTTTCTTGAAGAGATCTCTAGTCTTTCCCATTCTATTGTTTTCCTCTATTTCTTTGCACTGATCAGTGAGGAAGGCTTTCTTATCTCTTCTTGCTATTCTTCGGAATTCTGCATTCAAATGGGTATATCTTTCCTTTTCTCCTTTGCCTTTCACTTCTCTTCTTTTCAGAGCTATTTGTAAGGCCACCTCAGACAACCATTTTGCCTTTTTGTATTTCTTTTTCTTGGGGATGGTCTTGATCCCTGCCTCCTATACAATGTCAAGAACCTCTGCCCATAGTTCTTCAGGCACTCTATCAGATCTACTCCCTTGAATCTATTTGTCATTTCCACTGTGTAATCATAAGGGATTTGATTTAGGTCATACCTGAATGGTCTAGTGGTTTCCCCTATTTTCTTCAATTTATGTCTGAATTTCACTTCACTATAACACTATTTAACACTGTAATAGAGGTATCTGTCAAGGCAATCAGATAAATCAATTAGGGGCATCAGAACCTGAAGATGTAAAACTATATTTATAGATGTTATGATCATGAACTTGGAAACCCCTAAAGAATCAATGATCCTTAGATGGTAGAGAAACAGGCACTCTCAAACACTATTGCTTGGAATGGAAACTGGAATATTTCTCATGGGTAGGAATACACAACAAATATATATATATATATAACAAAACAGAAGATATATATTTATATCATTACCTTTTAATTTAGCAATCCCACTTCTGGGAATATATTCTGAAGCTAATTCTCTAGTGATGTGAACATATGCACATACAAGCTTATTATTCATTATGGCACTGTTATTTATAAAATACTTGGAACAAGTTAAATATCCATATATAGGAGAATAACTGAATAAACTATAGTATATGTACATAAAGGAGTTATTATGCAGAATGAAAAAGATCTTCATGAATTGATACAAAGTGATTTCCAAACTACTTTCCTAGAATTCTAGAATAGCAAGTAAGTAAAAATGTTGTAAATAATAAAAAACAGGAGTTATAAATCTGGAAAAGGAGAAAAAGTAGAATGAACCCTGTGTGGTGTGGGATCAGAACTGGGGCTACGATTAGAGATACATATATACATATTCATACATAGATACACATGTATACACACATACATACAGTCATCCACAAACATACATACATTCATGTTGTTTTTTTAATATAAATTTTAGCCGTAAGATTTATATAATTAGACCTAAGCAAATAAGATTTCACAACTTTTGAAATCTAAATTTAAAAAGGTACTAGCTAGTCAATTTATGGCATAGGAAGATATTACTTTAGGAAGAACAGTCAGGAAAAAAGACTTAAATAGAACGATCAAGCAAATCTTGAAATAATAAAGAATTCATTCATCCATGTGACTAGATCATAAAAACAGGAAAATAAAATATTAATCCCAGTAGAAAATATTCTCATGTTCCCAGCTCAGATTATTTTATATTAGCAAAATAAACATATCCTTAATAAAAGTTATAAAGATACAAATGGTACTTGGTATTTTACAATGAAACATATCAAAAACCACTGTACCTTACAGTAAAATCATAGGAACAAGAGGCCAGCACAGAAGCATGAAATGGTGAAAACTACAAAAGAAAACAAAAAAGTCCTTTTTGAGGTTAACTGTAATTATAACACGGTACTTCATAAGATCATTCCCATGAACATTATTACAATGTCTAGACAGGACTGTCAGAAGTACAGACACTACTATATGTCAAATAGATAACTAATAAGGACCTACTATATAGCACAGAGAACTCTACTCAATACTCTGTAATACTGTATATGGGAAAAGAATCTAAAAAAAGAATGGATATGTGTATATGTGTAACTGATTCACTTTGCTGCACACATGAAACTAACACAACACTGTAACTCAACTATACTCCAATAAAAAAAATTTTTAAGTATGCTTTTCCAAACCTTATTATGCTTTAATTTGAGGCAAAAATCCTTTAGTCTTTTAAGTATCCACCTACAGGAAAAATGGTTGTTTTTACATTCTTCAAAGAAAGTCATTTCTCAAGCTTTTTAAATCTTATTTAGAATTAAATATTCCCTAAATGTTGCTATTCTGGAAAAATTAAGCACAATTTCATATTGGCTATCCAAAATTAACTTCTACAAATCTAAAGGACATAAGTGTATGACGATTCACACATATAATTATATAATTTACCAATCTTGTAAATATATTTTATGACTGCTATTAGGTACAAGCATCAAACATTTAAATGTTAAAAGTTTTAAAATAATTTTTATGCTATTTGTATATCACATCTAATGATATCAAGGTCAAAAATTATAAATTTTAAAGACAGGTAATATACAAGTATTAATATACATCTTTTAACTGGCTGCCCACTGTAATTTTATTTCCTCAGCGTTTTTTTTACCAGTACTTTAAATGTTTATAGACACATATATACTTACATTTGAATTTCTTCACAGTTTGCAAAACACTTTCACTATTTCACCCTATTTCATTCTCAGAAGAATTATGAAGTATATATAGAAAACATTTTTTAACTACCAAAACTTGTGTGCCATTTAAAAACAATCTGGGCACTGGGTCTCATATTTTGAGTTATAACCAGAAAAATTTTAAATATTAACTGCAATTTAGAATTTTAAAAATAGGAATAACATAACTATCTTAATTAAAAGATCAAAAAGGTACTTATCTGTAACGTAAAAAATCAAAAATTAAATTGGGAGATGTCCCTTAATAAGATGTTTTCCACAGTGACTTAGCAAAATTTACCTAAATAAAAGCTGGGAAGGACTTCCCTGGTGGTTCAGTGGTTAAGAATCCACTTGCCAATGCAGGAAACACATGTTTGATCCCTGGTCCAGGAGGCTACCCACATGCAATGAAGCCCATGCACCACAAGTACTGAGCTGGCGCTCTAGAGCCCGCTGGTCCATAAGAAGAGAAGCCAGCACAGTGAGACGTCCCCGCCTGCCGTAACCAGAGAATGCCCCGTGGAGTAACAAGGACCCAACAAACCAAAAAAAAAAAAGCTGGAAAACTAACGTTAGTCACTTTACAACCTGACAAATTCAGGAGAAGCAGAAGAAAAAAGTTATCTCTACTATTTACAAAGTGGAAATTTTTCTATACTCTATAACTTTTGTGAACATTCATATATATAATCATGTTAGGGAAAAGAAAGAATTAACCACCTCTCTGTACAAGTTTCAACAAAATAAACTTTTCCACTGAATGAAAAATTATAAAGACTATAATACTAAAACTAAATTACAATAAAGTTTTAAAAGAAATAGTAGCATGGGGATGACAGAATGAGAAGAACATTTTTATTCACTCCTGAGTACCACCTGACTATATTGTTATAAGTCACTCAATAACCATTCCAGTGTTTTACCTAATTTTAGCTTTCAATGTTTATTACCATTCACTGGGTAACAAAACGCAAAAAAAAAAAGAATCAATAACCCCATCCCTTAAACACCTTTTAAATGTACTTCATTGACAGTATCTATCTTTTTGTTCTGTGTAGAAAAAGAAAGGATAAAAACTTACTTTCACTCTCCTAATAGCATAGGTGTGACCGAGAAGTTCAAACACAGGTTGTTGTACATTCCTCAAGTCCCAGCCTCTCAAACTACAATCAACCGCCCCTGTCACCACCAAATTCTGAAAACCATAAAGCAAGGTTAAGTGCGACTCTTTACAATTATGCAGTAGCCAAGCTTTCCTACTGGAAATATTTCCTATTTTCTGGTACTTATTTAATCTGAACCCAGGAGTCATTCTTGAAAAGTTACATAACATTATAGAAAGGAGTTAAAATATACATCAAAAGCAAAACTTAGTATGACTTGAAAGAAAAGGAACTCAATATGCCTTAGGTATATAAAGGAACACAGTGCACAAGAGAAAAAGGCATAGTCTCAAACATCATTGTAGCTTCTCCCGTCTACTTTTAGGGATACTAATAAGAACACAAGTTATTAAAAAGTACACCTGGCAAAAGAGCCCACCTGTCTCTTCAGCATCCTCTGAGGTTTCTACCAGGCGTTAAAAGGCAAGAGACTGCTAATTCACAAATATTTGAAAGGGCAAAGGTATAGATTACATGTTGTTTTCCTAATCAATCATTGCTCCTAGCTCTCATGGACCGTGTCTTAATGTAATAGCTAACTCTATCTGAGAATTTATGCAAATAGTGGGTAGTCTCCTATCTAGAACCCTAGGTGAACCCAGAGTTCACGGCTGAATAAGCCAAGAGCTGGGTCCACACTCAGCCCTACTTCACATGAACCAGGGCAGTAATCCATTGTCTGACATTTTGGACTTCAATATAAGCTCATTTTTAAAAAGCTTCAGAGATTGTTTTCAAAACATTTTTTAGAGTATTCTCAAGTGTATATCCGGAGAAGGCAATGGCAACCCACTCCAGTACTCTTGCCTGGAAAATCCCATGGATGGAGGACCTAGAAGGCTGCAGTCCATGGGGTCGCTAAGAGTCGGACACGACTGGGCAACTTTACTTTCACTTTTCACTTTCATGCATTTGGAGAAGGAAATGGCAACCCACTCCAGTGTTCTTGCCTGGAGAATCCTGGGGACGGGGGAGCCTGGTGGGAGGCCATCTATGGGGTCACAAAGAGTTGGACATGACTGAAGCAACTTAGCAGCAGCAGCAGCAAGTACATATCAGCATCTTTTTTAGAATTCCCAAAAGTATAACATATAGTCCACAATTTTATTTTCTTATTCGGAAAAATCATGGGTGAGATTTGAAATGTAGTCATCGGCACTGAAAATTTTATTAAAATCAAGTATTATTTTGAATATGTTCTATATCTTCTTTTAATTTATTTTATTTCTTTCTAATTTAAAAACTCAGCCAATACAATGTTCCCTTAATTTTCATTGACTAAAATTGGGGAAAAAAACAAAGTATATGTTATGCTTGACTGTCACAGTCAACAGACCACTTCAGGTAGATAATATATTTAAATGGCATATCAAAACATATTTAATCCATTTCTATTTCTAATTCATATACCCATATGGTTAGCTGAAAGTTGCAAAAGGTTGCAAATGGACACTGCTATCTTCCAGAAACATGAAGCTTGGTTAGGCTTTTAAGAGAAAATGAAATAGAAAATTCCTAAAACCAATGGACTGTCAAAGTAAAAATCAAGTTACAAATAGTTCAGCAGCCTCACTAGCAAAGTGCACAAGAAATTAAGGCAAAAGATGGTACAAATTGGCAGGGTTAAGAGCAATAAAGTAAAAAATTATATATATTATAAAGCAGTTCCCCAAACAAACAAGTAAGGCTGCACTATTGAACTTTTGAGAATTTCTGTTTCTTATTCAGCCTGTTTTATGTGCACTTAAATCCAATTAATGCTAACGCAGGTCACTCACAATCATCAATTAGAAATGAAAGGGACTGAATCTAACTTAATGGCCCGTAAACACTATCCAAGTCCACATAAACAAAGATAAAATCTAGAACATTTCAACGTTAGGAAGGGCTCGGTAGCTAAGGATAGAACCAGATAGGGTACCTCATTGTATTTACACCAGTCACAGCTCAAAATTTCTGCCTGATGTGCTGGAACCACAATTCTGACTCCTGTTGTCTTCACGTCCCAAATTCTCAAAGTCTTATCGCCTGGTGAAAGAGGAAGACTTGATCACTATCACACCACTTGGATGCTTGGTACCCATGATGACAAGTCGGGGAAAACACACCACTTCCATTATCAGGACATTGCCATCTGTATGTCATATACACTAGATACATTGTTTTATACTGTAATAATATATAAGAACTACTAAAAGTGACAACTACAAAAAATAAGGCACCATATTAAGTTTTTAGATCTACTCAAAGCAGGAAAACCTGAATCTCACACTGACACAAGCAGAACAGTGACTAAGCACACACCCAATGCATTTTTCTTCAGGAAAGGAAAAGGCTCTGAAAATCCTCGCTTCTTGTAAGTGAAGTTAGCACCCTATACCAGTATATTCTACAGGAAGCAAAATGGTAACAGTTTTACTATAAAATGTGTGCAAAGTCCAAGTCAGAATGGATAATTTCAAATCTTAGCTTTTACATTTATTACATTTTAAAGGGCCATCCAGAGGTATGGATTTCACCTTGAAAGAAACAAGCAGAGAAAATGTAAGGATTATATGCTGAATTACTACAAAAATAATTTATACCACTTAGCTGCACAGAGTCAACCCTGATTAACTGTTTTAGATGCTGTTTGCCTTCAATTTTGTAAAATATGAGGAAACAACAAAATGACCAGATGAAAAATACTGAATATATATATATATCTCCATCAAAAGTAAATTACAAACAATAACTGATCCTCTGAGAAAGCCAGTTCAGGTTAATGTAAAAAAAAAAATGCTGTGATGGTCTTGATTCCATTTAGTAGTTGTGTGACCCTGCACAAGCTGTATAATATCTCTGAGACTAGTTCCTCAGAATGCCTGGACGGAGGATGGTACAAAAACATTTAGTGTAATACAGTTTCTGTAAAGCGTTAGCATGGTCTCTAGCATATAGCAGATATGCTAATAAGTGGCAGCACAAGCTGGAATCAAGACTGCTGGGAGAAATATCAATAAGCTCAAATATGCAGATGACACCACCCTTATGGCAGAAAGTGAAGAGGAACTCAAAAGCCTCTTGATGAAGGTGAAAGAGGAGAGTGAAAAAGTTGGCTTAAAGCTCAACATGCAGAAAATGAAGATCATGGCATCCGGTCCCATCACTTCATGGGAAATAGATGGGGAAACAGTGGAAACAGTGTCAGACTTTATTTTGGGGGGCTCCAAAATCACTGCAGATGGTGACTGCAGCCATGAAATTAAAAGACGCTTACTCCTTGGAAGGAAAGTTATGACCAACCTAGATAGCATATTGAAAAGCAGAGACATTACTTTACCAACAAAGGTCCGTCTAGTCAAGGCTATGGTTTCTCCAGTAGTCATATATGGATGTGAGAGTTGGACTATAAAGAAAGCTGAGCACCGAAGAATTAATGCTGT
>NW_011494770.1:4245856-4249729 GCF_000754665.1 Bison bison bison
AAAGCTGAGCACTGAAGAATTGATGCTTTTGAACTGTGGTGTAGGAGAAGCTCTTGAGAGTCCCTTGGACTGCAAGGAGATCCAACCAGTGCATTCTGAAGGAGATCAGCCCTGGGATTTCTTTGGAAGGAATGATGCTAAAGCTGAAACTCCAGTACTTTGGCCATCTCATGCGAAAGTTGACTCATTGGAAAAGACTCTGATGCTGGGAGGGATTGGGAGCAGGAGGAGAAGGGGACGACAGAGGATGAGATGCCTGGATGGCATCACTGACTGGATGGACGTGAGTCTGAGTGAACTCCGGGAGTTGGTGATGGACAGGGAGGCCTGGAGTACTGTGATTCATGGGGTCGCAAAAAGTCGGACACGACTGAGCAACTGATCTGATCTCATCTGATCTGATGTATGGATGTGAGAGTTGGACTATGAAGAAAGCTGAGCACTGAAGAATTGATGCTTTTGAACTGTGGTGTTGGAGAAGACTCTTGAGAGTGCCTTGGACTGCAAGGAGATCCAACCAGTCCATTCTAAAGGAGATCAGGCCTGGGTGTTCCTTGGAAGGAATGATGCTGAAGCTGAAACTCCAGTACTTTGGCCACCTCATGCGAAGAGTTGACTCATTGGAAAAGACTCTGATGCTGGGAGGGATTGGGGTCAGGAGGAGAAGGCGACGACAGAGGATGAGATGGCTGGATGGCATCACTGACTCGATGGACGTGAGTCTGAGTGAACTCCGGGAGTTGGTGATGGACAGGGAGGCCTGGCGCGCTGCGATTCATGGGGCCGCTAAGAGTCGGACACGACTGAGCGACTGAACTGAACTGAAAAACATTAACTTTTAAACATTTCCTTTAGTTACTTACATATAATTTCTTATCATCCCAATTCTAAATTATTTGTCATTTAGCTAAGTCCAATAATTTCAGACAATTTTTTTCTGATTTGTCAGTTAAGAAAGATAAGAATTATACTGCCTGTGGTAATGAAATGTAGAGTTTAAGAATAGGGACTTTGGAGCTTCAGAGCTTAGCTCTAGTCCAGCTCAATCATTTAGTAGTTGTTGATGTTCAGTCAAGTTACTTAATGTCTTCAATTGTCATTTTCCTTACCTACGATAAAATATCTGCCTCATACGGACCCACAGATACAGGGAACAAATCAGTGGTCACCAGCTCAGTGAGAGAAGGACAGGAGGAAAATACAGGGGTAGGAGATGAAGAAGTACAAACTATCACGTATAAAATAAGATACAAACATATATTGTACAACAAAGGGAATATAGCTAATATTTTATAATAACTATAAATGGTGTATAACCTTTAAAAATTGTGAATCACTATTTTGTATAACTGCAACTTAACATAACTTTGTAAACCAACTATACTTCGAAAGACACAAAAACATATCTGCCTTACAAAGCTGCCCCTGGCACAGCTGGACTGGCCAAAAGGAGATATATGGGATTTCTCTGAACTATAATTGAAAAAATAATGCTAGTCCCCCTCACACAGGAGAATTTACAGGTTACAAAACTGAGGAATTGTTGGTGGCCATGTGTTTCACTTTATGGAGAAAGTTGACCTGCACAGTCAAGTCAGCCAGCAGACAAAAGTCCAGATTAGAGACAGAGAATGTGTCCTGAGGTTGTTTAAGCATCCCTTCCCCTTCTGGGGTTGCTTTTCAATAAATTCTACAAAGACCTACAGTTGCTCAAGTTCTACTGTTACCACCTGTAGGCAGAGGTGATTCCTTATCATCATGGCAGCAGTGAATGGAATTCACCTGAAGCTTCAGACTCTCAAAACCTGCTGCTGCTGCTGCTGCTAAGTCGCTTCAATGGTGTCCGACTCTGTGCAACCCCACAGACAGCAGCCCACCAGGCTCCCCGTCCCTGGGATTCTCCAGGCAAGAACACTGGAGTGGGTTGCCATTTCCTTCTCCAATGCATGAAAGTGGAAAGTGAAAGTGAAGTCGCTTTGGTGATGTCTGACTCTTAGTGACCCCATGGACTGCAGCCTACCAGGCTCCTCCGTCCATGGGATTTTCCAGGCAAGAGTACTGGAGTGGGGTGCCATTTCCTTCTCCATCTCAAAGCCTAGCTCCAGAGAAAAAGATTAAATTCATCACAGGGCTTCCAGTTAAAACACAGGAAATGTTTAAATGATGTACACTAGATTTCATAAATTTATGTTATATCAAGTCTGATATAACATATAACACGGGTCATGGTGGAGAGTTCTGACAAAATGTGGTCCACTGGAGAAGGGAATGGCAAACCACTTCAGTATTCCTGCCTTGAGAACCCCATGAACAGTATGAAAAGGCAAAAAGATAGGACAGTGAAAGATGAACTCCCCAGGTCAGTAGGTGCCCAATATGCTGGATATCAGTGGAGAAATAACTCCAGAAAGAATGAAGAGACGCAGCCAAAGTAAAAACAACACCCAGTTGTGGATGTGACTGGTGATGCAAGCAAGGTCTGATGCTATAAAGAGCAATATTGCATAGGAACCTGGAATGTTAGGTCCATGAATCAAGGCAAATTGGAAGTGATCAAACAGGAGATGGCAAGAGTGAACATTGACATTCTAGGAATCAGCAAACTAAAATGGACTGGAATGGGTGAATTTAACTCAGATAACCATTATATCTACTACTGTGGGCAAGGGAGTAGCCATCACAGTCAACAAAAGGGTCCGAAATGCAGTGCTTGGATGCAGTCTCAAAAACAACAGAATGATCTCTGTTCGTTTCCAAGGCAAACCATTCAATATCCCAGTAATCCAAGTCTATGCCCCGTCCAGTAATGCTGAAGAAGCTGAACAGTTCTATGAAGACCTACAAGACTTTCTAGAATTAACACCAGAAACAGATGTCCTTTTCATTATAGGGGACTGGAATGCAAAAGTAGGAAGTCAAGAAACACCTGGGGTAACATGCCAATTTGGCCTTGGAGTACAGAATGAAGCAGAGTGAAGGCTAATAGAGTTCTGCCAAGAGAATGCACTGGTCATAGCAAACACCCTCTTCCAACAACACAAGAGAAGACTCTACACATGGACATCACCAGATGGTCAACACCGAAATCAGACTGATTATATTCTTTGAAGTCAAAGATGGAGAGGCTCTATGTAGTCAGCAAAAACAAAACCGGGAGCTGACTGTGGCTCAGATCATGAACTTATTGCCAAATTCAGACTTAAATTGAAGAAAGTAGGGAAAACCACTAGACCATTCAGGTATGACCTAAATCAAATCCCTAACGATTATACAGTGAAGTGAGAAATAGATTTAAGGGACTAGATCTGATAGAGTGCCTAATGAACTATGGATAGAGGCTTGTGACATTGTACAGGAGATGGGAGCAAAACCACCTCCAAGAAAAAGAAATGCAAAAAAGCAAAACGGCTGTTTGAGGAGGCCTTACAAACAGCTCTGAAAAGAAGTGAAAAGCAAAGGAGAAAAGGAAAGATATACCCATCTGAATGCAGAGTTCCAAAGAACAGTAAGGAGAGATAAGAAAGCCTTCCTCACTGATCAGTGCAAAGAAATAGAGGAAAACAATAGAATGGGAGAGACTAGACATCTCTTCAAGAAAATCAGAGATACCAAAGGAACAATTCATGCAAAGATGGGCACAATAAAGGACAGAAATGGTATGGACCTAACAGAAGCAGAAGATAAATATCTTCTGTTAAAAAATAAATAAATAAATAAAATGTATATATACAAAAAATAAAAATAAAAAAAAAAAAGAAGATAATTAAGAAGAGGTGGCAAGAATACACAGAAGAACTATACAAAAAAGATCTTCACGACCCAGATAATCACGATGGTGTGATCACTCACCTAGAGCCAGACATCCTGGAATGT
>NW_011494770.1:4250059-4250254 GCF_000754665.1 Bison bison bison
GTTGTACTATTCCAAATCCTGAAAGATGATGCTGTGAAAGTGCTGCACTCAATATGCCAGCAAATTTAGAAAACTTGGCAGTGGCCACAGGACTGGAAAAGGTCAGTTTTCATTCCAATTCCAAAGAAAGGCAATGAAAAAGAATCCTCAAACCACTGCACAATTGCACTCATCTCACACACTACTAAAGTAATG
>NW_011494770.1:4250354-4272388 GCF_000754665.1 Bison bison bison
GGACATGGAACAACAGACTGGTTCCAAATAGGAAAAGGAGTATGTCAAGGCTGTATATTGTCACTGTGGTTATTTACCTTATACGCAGAGTACATCATGAGAAACACTGGGCTGGATGAAGCACATGTTGGAATCAAGATTGCCTGGAGAAATATCATAACCTCAGATATGCAGATGACACCACCCTTATGGCAGAAAGTGAAGAAGAACCAAAGAGCGTCTTGATGAAAGTGAAAGAGTAGAGTGAAAAAGTTGGCTTAAAGCTCAACATTCAGAAAACTAAGATCATGGCATCCAGTCCCATCACTTCATGGGAAATAGATGGAGAAACAATGGAAACAGTGGCAGATTTATTTTTCTGGGCTCCAAAATCACTAAAGATGGTGACTGGAGCCATGAAATAAAAGGACGCTTACTCCTTGAAAGAAAAGTTATGACCAACCTAGACAGCATATTAAAAAGCAGAGACATTACTTTCCCAACAAAGGTCCATCTAGTCAAGGCTATGGTTTCTCCAGTAGTCATATATGGATGTGAGAGTTGGACTATAAAGAAAGCTGAGCACCGAAGAATTAATGTTTTTGAACCGCGGTGTTGGAGAAGACTCTTGAGAGTCCCTTGGACTGCAAGGAGATCCAATCAGTCCATCCTAAAGGAAATCAGTCCTGAATGTTCATTTGGAAGGACGGATGTTGCAGACACGACTGAGCAACTGAACTGAACTGAACCGATCAGGTCTGAAGGGCTCCCTTGGTGGCTCAGATGGTAAAGAATCCACCTGCAATGCAGAAGATGTAGGAGACATGGGTTCGATTCCTGCATCAGGAAGATCCCCTGGAGTAGGCCATGGCAACCCACTCCAGTATTCTTGCCTGGAAAATCCCATGGACAGAGGAGTCTGGCAGGCTACAGTCCATGGGGTCACAAAGAGTCGGACATGACTGAGCGACTTCACTTCACTTCAAAGCATTGTTTAAAGTTCAGTGAGCTCATGTTCATCCTAATAATTACATTCTATGGGTGTATGTGAATGCTTTACAATGTTGAAACATTACAATAAATGTGGACTAGGAGTTAAGAAGTAACTAGTAATTTTAGCAACAATATGGATGAATCTCACAAAACATAACGCTGAGCAAAAGAAACCAAGACAGCACAACATAAAAACAGGTAACATTGATCGATGCTATTAGGAGGCAGTTCAGAGGTCACCCTCGAATGGACAGGGGTGGGTAATGACTGGAAGAATGTAAAAGGGGCCTCTGAGAACATTCTGTTTCTTGACCTGGGTCCTGAGACCCCAGGTCTCCGGAGTCTCCCGCATGCGCAGGCAGACTCTTTACCACTAGTGCCACCTGGGAAGCCCCAGTACACAGGTGTGTTCATTGTGAAAATTCATCAGGCTATAATTAGGCTCTGTTCTGTGTGTGTATTATATACTTCAACAAAAGATTAAACAAATAACAACCACAACGGCTGGGTGGATGCCTCTATCAAATTTCTCTGGGACAATATTCTGGTTCTTCACCAGCATAGTCAGGCAAAGTTGTTTTTTTTTTTTTTTTAAAAGACTATGGTTTAGGTAGTCCCCTCTGGCAGTTAACTTAAAGAGCACAAAAAGAGTGAGAAGTGCTCTGAAGGAGCTAAGAACTCCTCTTCTGCTGCACACATTCGGCACTTCCTCCTCCTCATTTCATTTGCCAGGTAGGGGAGAGACCTTCTGGCCAACTGGTACCATGACTCATTCAACTCTTTTAGCCACCAGGACATCTATATTTATATTGCTTTTTAAATTGTATTTTCCAGACAACTGGCCTTTCATTGTCAGCCAGACGTTTACCAGGGCCCTGGGGCAGTGCCACAGACCCACCTGAATTACCAGCTTCTCTTATCAGTTGCAGACTCACCACTGGCAACAAAACCAGTGAATTTAAGTGCATAATATGGTACAGGAAGTGCTGGCTACTACCATGTCTAATTCAAGTTGTGGCATTAAGAAGAAGCTGGGTAAAGAGAATGAGTGTAAATGGTGAATCTGAAACCAGGAAGTGAAATGAACAGCAAAAGATGCATATTGGGCCCAAATAATTTAATTTATTTGAAATGCCAGATGCCTATCAGATGACTTTTTTCTTTGAGTAGAATGATGTTTTTTTCAAACTGCTGGACTCCACACATTGAGGCATGGCTATGATTTATGCAATTATATGGAGTCGGTAATAGCAGTAATTTGGTTTTCTTGGTTCAAAAGAAAGTTTACTTCATATTAATCTTCCTCATGTAAAGAGCTCAAATATTCTTCCCTTCCATCTCATATAATTTGGAAATGTGAATTATGTAAGAATAAAACTTTAACAAACTAAACAAAACCAATGCCCTTAGAGAAGTCTGCTACGGAAGATCTAAATGTCAAAGTACTACTTCCTTTTGGTTTGTCTTAACATAGCTAATGACAAATTTAGTATTACAACTTTGAAGGTGATCAAATTCTTGGAAAAACTTAAATATTATATTCTCATGCAAATGAAAGTGTTAGGTGTTCAGTCGTGTTCGACACCTTACAACCCCATGGACTGTAGCCCGCCAGGTTCTTCTGTCCATGGAATTCTTCAGGCAAGAATACTGGAGTGGGTAGCCATTCCTTTCTCCGGGAATGCCCGTGTTATTATATACTATCTTAAAATATAAACTGTTATAAGCAGTTGAATGATATAGTTAGCTGTATGCGTGCCACAGGATTAGACATAAAACTATGTCTTGACTGCCAATTATATAAGCTGCTTATCATTTTTAATATTTGTGAAGACAAATATTTTACAACTTTGTGTTCCTCAACCATGAATTTTACAGCTGAGATGATTTTATGCAAATATTATAGTATGTTTCATAGCAAACTTTGTCTATAAGCAAGAAAACAAAGAGAATTAATGGATAAAAGACTATAATATAACTCAAACTATAATTGACAAAACTCAGGAAAAAAACTAAGTTCTCAATCTTAGGAAACCACTTTTTTGAATTCAACACTGAAACCATTCTGTAGAGTTTTTAAAAGACAAGTATACTTCTATTAAAAATAAACACGAAATTTCCATTGAATCAACAGAAATAAGCTACTCATTAGACATCTTAAAGAGCGCAACATCGCAGACTAGTACAGTGTTTCCCAAATCAGGCTCATCACTAGACTCGGCTAGGGTGATTAAAACATACACCTCTCAGAGGCATCTGATTCAGTAGGACTAAGATGAAGGCTAGAATTCTGTTGTTTTTTAAGCTTCCTCTTCCTTGGTGGCTCAGGGGTAAAGAATCTACCTGCCAGTGCAGGAGACGCGGGTTTGATCCCGAGGGTTTGATCCCTGGGTCAGGAAGACCCCCTGGAGAAGGAAATTCTTGTCAGGAAAACCCCATGGACAGGGGAGTCTGGTGGGCTACAGTCCATGGAGTCGCAAAAAAGCCAAACTCGACTTGGCGACTAAACAACAGCAACAGACTGCGATGGTGGGCCAGGTTTCAGGATCACTGGATAGGTATGTTATTATACAAGCAGACATTTCAGATTCTACCCAGAGCAAGTTACCTGAAACTCGGTTCCCAGAGTTTTAGTTCCCAGGTAAGCACTGACTCTCAATCCTTATAGCACATAATACATGCAAAGATCATTCAAATCTTCCTCCAACATGCCATATACTCTCCACATTCATCCCTTTACTTCCCACTTCTCATTTCCTCATCTACTTGTTCATAAGGTAGCAGCTGAAACACTATTTCCTTAGGGAAGTTGCTCTGACCAGCCAATTTTGACAAGCTCAAGCTCAAAGAACCCTTTGTTGTGTTCCCACGGATCCTGAACATACACGGTAATGACAGGAGGCGCCACTCAGAGAGCCCTTATGCTGTGCCAGGCACGGTTCTAAGCCTTCAAGTTTGTATTTGAATTAATCCACTTAATCCTCATCAAAACTCCTCAACACAGGTTATTATTATCACTCTTACTTTTAAAATGAGGAATGAAGAGACAGAGGTTAAGTAGCATGACTGAAGCCATGTAAGGGCAGTGAAAGGAGAATCTGATCACAGGAAGTCCAGCTCCAGAGTCCATGTCCCTAACCACTGTGCTGTGACCTCTTTCTCAAAGAACTTCACGCTCCTCATCATTGCTGTCCCTAGGTTTTTTTTCTTAGCAGCTCTTTTTCCCACTGGACTACATGCTCAGTGTATCTTCAGTGCCCAGACAACAGCAGACATTCACTAACGATCTGAATGATTCACCAACAATATCCCTTTCGACAATCAAAATTAACCTTAAATATGTTTTTAAAAATTTGATAATACGGTTATTTCCATAGCTTATATAATAGTAATCAAAAAACTGTAGTGTTTGCTTGTGTAAGGCACTCAGCTATGTTGAAGAAGACACATGCCCTATAGGAAATATAGGAAAACAATTCAAGCAAAGAAAATATGCAAAGAAGGGCACTGCAAGTACACAACTTGGGAAGCAAATTTTCTTGTCTCTCTTGAAATGGCAAAGGCACAGTGAGAGTTTTAGAGCTTCCCCCAACTTTTACTATGCCACAAACCCTCCTTTTTTATTAATCAGCTCAAAGATTAGAAAATTTTAAATTCTAATAAACGCTTTAGTATAATGTTTTTTGAAAATAAAACTAGCTGTCTAGCTTTCTCTTGAAAAGCAAGAGAAGTATGTTCTAGAAAACAAAAAACTTTAATATTTTGGAATGGGCATAGAGTTTTTATGGAGGAATACAAGAAAATGTCATTAACAGCAGTTCTATAGGAGAGGGGGGATGAGCACGCACTTTTTATTTGGCATGTCTCTGTGTTGTCTGAATTTCTTTATTATGTATATGCTCAAATAGAAATTTTCAGGGATACCATTTCTGTTTTCTCTTCATAAATTTACTTTTTGATAGTTATACAAGAAACAAGAAATAAAGAGTGCTGATATTATCTTGTCAATCACGATAAACATTTATGATTAATTAACACGTTATACATTACTGTAACTGTTACTCAGACTTAGCAACCTTATTCTGATCAACAAACCAAAGGTAAAGCCATCTAAGCCAAAGCAGCTCAGTAACTAATAAAAGGAGCTAGACTGGTTTCCAACTTGGAAAGATTCATAACTGGTTATGACCTACCTTAGACAGATCATGAATTAATCGTTAATTAAATCATATTTGTTCATTAATAGTTGTGGTTGTCAAATTTACATTATGAAAAGTCATGGTGTGACAGATATTATGATATTACTAAGAATTAATATTCCATTCTAAACCACATGAATATAACTCTGACTTCCAATGTACTGTTTCCCCACTGGGAATGACTCTACCTTCTAACCAGGGACAGAAAGGAAAATTGTTCTTGCTGTCTCAGGCCTCTTCTCCCCCTCACCCTCTGGGAGGACCTTGCCACTGAACTTGTTCATGTAAAGCCAGGACCACAGAAGTATGACAGGCTAGGCTGGTGGGAAAAAAGGTAAAAGAAAGAAAGCACAAGCGCTGTGAGGGCCGGGCGCACACGCTGTGAGGGCCGGGCGCACGCGCTGTGAGGGCAGGGCGCAGGCGCTGTGAGGGCAGGGCTGCAGGGTGTGAAAGGCACACAGCCAGGCGAGAGGTGCTCTGGAGCAGCCAGGGGCGAGTGAAGATGCAGACCAGTATTTCAATGACCATTTGGCAGGTGGCCCATGTTGTTTTAAATGGACTGCAGACAAGCTGTGCGATGTTTCTCTACAAATTATGTATGTTATATTGTTCAGATTATACATGATTTATGAATCAGCCTAAAAGAACCAAATTTGTAAACCCTCATGCAAACAGTACAAAGTCTAATTTTTAAATGTCTGTAAAAGGACTTCTCTCCATTAAAAAATATAGAGATATATAAATGTATGTATCTCCTTAATCTTAGAATTGAAGACATACATTAAAAGCAAACAGGAAAAATGATCATACTAAATACAGTCTTGCTATGGCTTAGTGGCAATGAATTAAAGAGAATATCCCTAAAAGAGGGGTAAATATCAAGCAAAGGAAGTTAACTATGTGCGAGACATTTTGTATTTCCTTATTTCATCCTGTGAACAACTCCACAAGTCAGACATTCTTAGCCCCATTTTACTGATGAGAAAAGTCATCACATGACCCTGAGGTCCCACAATCGACCACTGAAGAGAGTTTCCAAATTCAATCAAGTTCAATGTCAGAGTCCTCACTTTGTTCCTTACCTCTCATCTCACCAAAAAAGTACATGTTAAGGGAAAAGGTTAGAAGCAGGTTGGCTAATTCTTGTCTAGAGACTAAGAAAGAATGAAATAGTCTCAAGAGTTCAAGTAGGAATGCTTACTTCTCCAAACCTAAGGTACACAGCGCCACCTTCTGGGGAAAGTGAGGTCACCATTCATCACAAACAAGGTTTTTGGTAAATGTATTATTTACCTGAGGATGAAGCAAAGCAGCCAGGAATGTGGGGAGACCAGATGGTGCTATAAATGACACTTTCATGGCCTCTAAAAGTGCACAGAGACTTTCCAACAGTTGGATCCCACTACAAATAAAGGAACAGATTAATTACTTAACAGAAGTAAATTAAAATGTATGCATTATATATACTATATATGATACATCATATATATATATTAATATGTATATACACATACAATATACACAAATGTCTCAAGGATTTATGTAAAGTGTATTTTTATATAAAGCAATATAGTATTTAAGAGGCCAAAATAATCAATGCTGAGCTAATTATTTATAGCTCAAAGATTAGAAAATTTTAAATTCTAATAAACGCTTTAGTATAATGTTTTTTGAAAAGAAAATTAGCTAACTGACAAGCAAGAGAAGTATGTTCTAGAAAATAAAAAACTCGAGTGGACACTCTGAGGAAGGGACTATCTGGTTTTACATACAGTAATGCTGACATACCAGTTTGACAGTTTGATCCCATGAGCCAGACACCACAAGCTGTTCACCTCTGGTTTGGCTCCAATCAACACTGTACACCTAAAACATTTAAAAGTGTCATTTATAAAGCGAAAGAGCTGGGGCGGGGGAGACACATGTATACCTATGGCCGATTCGTGCTGATGTGTGGCAGAAACCATCACAGTGCTGTAACTATCCTCCAATTAAAATAAATAAATTTTAAAAAGGAAAGAGCATCAAGTTCAACATTACATCTTATCTGTTTATAACAGAATAGTCACTCAGAACAACTAATTCACTTGGTTAAAACATCAAAGCTCTACAAATCTCCACATGGTGTCAGAGAAAGGTCATCACGTCCATACCCCTAGACTTACCCCTAACAGATAAGACTCTACTCTACAGAGTTGAGAATCCTACAGAGTATTTCTAAGACCTTTTCCACTAAAACAAATTATACATATGCTTAAACCTCCCAATAAATCACTGTCTGCAGCACCCTGAAGAAACACCAGAGAAGATTAGGAAGTTAGTCATCTAAAAACACTTGCCAGGCCAAAGTTTATCAGAAAGTATTAAAATTCAATTAATATTCCTGTTTTAGTCTTTCTTGATAAAAGCATAGAGGAACGAGGTTTTCCTTTCAGATCTCTTGGTAAACAGCTTCAGTTATCTAATGCTGCTCTCAGTAAACCACTTCAAGTGAATTATTTGAAAATGTATGGAAACAGTTTTAATCCTGTTATCAGATACAAGAGGTCATATACAGATCACTACTGGAAGCTAAGTTCAACTAAATTATGTGCATAATTAAACTTCACAAAAGCAGTCCTGCCCCAGACCCAATAATATGCCATTAAGTGTGAACAGCCAGCAGGTTTATCTTCAATCTAAAAACTCTACCATGTTTATGTAGGAAGTATGACTGTCTGGGGTTTGTGGCAGGTAAAGTATGGGTTCCCTGTTCTCTGCTGCCTAATGCTATGCCTAGCTATATTGGAACCTGAGTTTAAAACCAAAAAAATTAGTAACACTGATTCTGCCTTTACTTAAAACTTTGATATTTTGCTCATTGTAGATTTACATTAAATTTGATTTCAAAAATACTGCATTAAGAGATTGTTCAGGGCTTCCCAGGTGGCGCTAGTGGTAAAGAACACACCTGCCCATCCAGGAAATGAGTCTGACACACGACTGAAGCGACTTAGCATGAACACAAGAGATTATTTATCTTGACTACTGAGCTTTTTGTGTACAGTCACTCAGTCCTGTCGGACTCTTTGCAACCCTGTGGACTGTAGCCTGCCAGGTTCCTCTGTCCATGGCATTTTCCAGGCAAAAATACTGGAGTGGGTTGCCATTTCCTCCTCTAGGGGATCTTTCTGACCAGGGATCAAACCCATGTCTGTTGTGTCTCCCGCATTGGCAGGTGAGTTCTTTAGCACTAATGCCACCTGGGAAGTTTTTTGGGGTGGCTCAGACAGTAAAGTGTCTGCCTACAATGCAGGAGACCTAGGTTCAACCCCTGGGTCGGGAAGATCTCCTGGAGAAGGAAATGGCAACCCAATCCAGTATTCTTGCCTGGAAAATCCCATGGACGGAGGAGCCTGGTAGGCTACATTCCATGGGGTTGCAAAGAGTTGGACACGACTGAGCAACTTCACTTTCACTTTACTTAAATTATATACCCAAGGTAAGCACTTCACCACTCTAGTTCTGGCCCAGCTGCAGCCTGTATTCTTAAAAAAGAGAGAAGAGCAGTTAGAACACCAAAGAAATCACAACCCAGCAAGAGAGTAGCTCATAAAGTACACAGTGGGGTCAGCAAAATCCAAAGAGGTGCTGCAGTCATCTGTCAGTTACGGATGGAAAAAGACAAGCTTGGAGGCAACCAGAGAAGATCTTGAGACCGAAAGAGTCTGTGCTCATTGCAATATAATGATTTAAAAAACAAATTTATCTCTACAACCTGCATCATTGCTAAGTAATTATAAAGAGCTACTGCTAACATCATTAGCTCAGACTCCTCTGCCCCTACACATTTCCAATGTGACACAGGACTTGAAACCTTATGACTTCTCATTTTTAAAACTTTAAGAGCCTCCATGGGCTCAGAGAAAACCCAGCCCCAAAGATAACAAAAGACAGGAGGTATGAAAACTATGCTGCTGCCAGCTCTGCTTTGTGACACAGGACAAAGTGACAAACATCAAGGTCTAGGACAACAAGACCGAGCATAGAACACACGTGGTGAGGTTTAAAATGGGCTAAAAAAGAAGGAGACAAAGGTGACTCAATCAATAAATACTTTTTGTTTGCTTTACTGTGTTTAAAATACTGGGACATGGAAACGTAACAGTGTAAGCCAGGATACTATGTTTAAAACACAAAAAACTGTAGACCATGAATACAAAAGCTGATGGGATGGAAAATTCAGCTTGATGCCCAGAAGAGAAGAATCTTAGCGAGGCCCTGAAGGCTGGCTAAAATGTCAATAGCAGAAGGCAGAGGTGAAAACAGTGACCAGGAACTCCCTCAAAGACATAAATGGGGACATAAAGCTCCCTAGGGATGGGAACTAGTGAACGCTGCAAGATAAGACCAAGGTTTTGTGCCTGGGGACTGTCAGCGATGGTGGCATTCACACCACTGGAAGACTGGAGGAAGAGTGATAATGTGTAATTTTAGACATGGTGAGTTTGAGGTGACAGCCTGATAGTCAAGTGGAAATGTCTAGGAAGGACAGGGTTTGGGCATTAACCTCAAGTCCTGAAAAAAAATGTACAGCAAGAGAGATGTTTGGGAGACAGCCAAAAAGGAATGACTGGATTCCATTATCCCAACCTCAAGTCAAATCTATTCAATAAATGTTTACTATGAACAAGGGACAAAGAGTATAGTGTTAGGCAAGACAGATAAAGTACCAGCCTTCGTGGATCTTATACTTTAGCAAGGGAAGATGCGCTATAAGTATATAATTTCAGGTTGCGATTAAAAAAAACTATTCAGAAAAATAATGCAGAGTAAGAAGACTAGAAAATAATAACAAGGGTCGGGAGGGGGACAGGTCACTGCTCAGTAAAGTCCTAAGTGAAGATGTCTCTGAACAGAGACCTGAGTGCAGTAAGACAGAACCCTGCAGATTTGAGAGGAAAGGTTTCCAAAGCAAAGGGCAAGCCTGAAGAAGGAAACAAGCTTATCACACCTTAAGACCAGCAAGGTCAAACGGTTCAGAGCAACAAGACTCCAAAGGGCCATGAGTTTGTATGTAATTTCTCTGAAGAGGCTACAACCATCAACCATAAGCGACCACCTACATTACAGGATGCTTCTGACTACTCCCTCCTCCATTCTTGTTCACCTCCAATCCATTACCCATTTGCTGTTGGTCAGTTGGGAAGTGGGATTTGACTCTGTGACCCCATGGGCTGCAGCATGCCAGGCTTCTCTTACCTCCACTATTTCCCAGTGTTTGCTCAAATCCATGTCCATTGAGTTGGTGATGCTATCTAATCGTCTCATACCCTGCTGCTCACTCCATGGCTCCTACAGCTTACCAGCTTCACTCAACAACAGATTCACTCACGCTGTTGCTTTTCAGCCAAAGGTCAAAATCATGCAAAACTATGCATGAATTAGGAGTGCATGTATATGCATAAAACTAAAAGGAAAAATAAAGAAGATATAAATAGAAAATTCAGGATAATGGTTGCTCTTGGGAAAAGAGGAGGATGAAGGACTGACTCAGAAAAAAAAGAAGCTACAGGAAGGACAGAAGCAGTAACCAGGGGCTCCAATGGTACAGGTAATGTTTTATTTCTTAACCTAAATGATGAATATGTAAGTGCTCACTATATATTTTTACAACTCACATATATTTTATATGTACGACATGTATCATAGGAAAATTTTTAAATCTGCAGTATTCTTCCACTGATCTTATCATGACAGCCAAAATGCTAACTGCTCCAGGCACACAGACTCAGCCCTTCCCTTGCAAGCAAACACTTTCTTTTGCCTTGAACCCTGTCCTCTGACATCTCCACCTGAATAGTTCATTCCAACTGTCTCCCCAGACTCAAGGATGTCCTCCCGGTCCCTTCCCCCAGGCCAGATCCTCCCCTCTCATAGCATTCTGTACATTCACATCATGTATTACATTCCAAATTAGATAACCCAGCAGCTCAAGCCTCTCTTTCCTAGAGAGGGAAAGGACCTTGCCTGACGTGTTCATCTTCCCTGTTAGGCCTCATACAGTTCCTTGCAGACAGAGAGTTAATCTAAGTTTCTGGACTGAATGAGGAACAGAGAAACAATCTGGATGGAAAGCGTATCTCACATCAGTCTATGGTTCTATCTTTTCCCCAGTCCCAATTCCCGGCTCCACTCCCATTCAAAGAGCGGACATGGCAAATGATTAAGTTAAATATAAAAGGAAGAGCGATATGCAGCTATACTTTAAAAACAGGGTCCTCTGAAGGCCTATTTTATGAGATTACTCTTGGTAGTGGTGAAGAAAATTAATTGGGAAATTGCAAAAAGGAAAAAAAAAAAAACACTGAACAATACTTTGTGGGGCTTTATGAAATCTGAATCTCATCAAAACCACAGTTTGAGGAGGACAAATTCTATTACTGAATCCAATTCCCATAGTGCTCAGTTTTAATCTACTGCACAGTATTGCCCTTTTTCAAGTTGGCCTATTTAATTAAAAATCATCAAATAAAAACTGTATCCAGAATGTTCATACTTATCTGTATCAATACAAAGGAAAGGGACACTGAATTTTAAATTACTGAGCGATTAGAAAGGGCTGCATTTTTTAAATATTAAACAAATTAAAAAGTATTTTCCATTATAGATATTTTAAAATGCACATAAGAGTAGAGAAACCAGCATAACAAATCCTCAGGTATCCAACACACACCTTCCTTAATTATCAACATTTTACCCATCCTATTTCATCTGTTCTGTTACCAACTGAATGACTGTTGGAGTATTTTAACATCAGACTATTTCATTCACAAATACTTCAGAAGTAAGAATGTTTTCACCTTTTACATGAGCACAAGGCCATTTTCACACCTTAGATTAACAACAGCTCCTTAACATCATCTAATACTTAGTCCATATTCCTATTTCCCTAACTGCATCAAAAACATCTTTTCTGGTTGGTTTACCAGGTGGCGCAGTTGGTAAAAAAAAAAAAAAATCCGTCTGCAGTGCAGGAGACCCTGGTTCAATTCCTGGGTCGGGAAGATCCCCTGAAGGAAGAAATGGCAACCCACTCCAGTATTCTTGCCTAGAAAATTCCATGGAAGGAGGAGCCTGGTGGGTTACAGTCCATGGGGTTGCAAAAAGTCAGTCACAATGGAGCATGCAACTCGAATCTGAACGAGAATCCAAAGTTCATATTTTATACTCAGCTGTTATGTCTCTTAAATCTTTTCTAATCTAAGAAAATTCCCTCCCCACCTTCGTTTTCCTGCCGCCTTACCCCACCAATGACATTTATTTGTTGAAGAAACAAAATTATTGGTCCTACGGAATGTTCTACATTCTGAATTTGACTTGTTTCCTCATGGTAGTGTTCAACATTTTCCTCTACCCTTCTTATTTTATTTAAATTGGAATTTAGATCTAGAGGCTTGATTCCATTCAGTTCAGTCTTTTTTTTAGCTTCCTATTGTATTAGGAAGATTCTATTACAAGAAATTTTGCACACCAACTATTTGATTACACCACAATGAAATTCATATAGGAAAAGCAGGATAAATGCCTTGATTCTTTATTTATCAATTCATGATCAAAGACTTTAAATAGATCAAATATCTCTTAATTAAAGTGTTTCAGCAAACTGATGTGCCTCACTATTTGACAATGAAGACAAACTTTAACTATTTTTAAAAACTGTAAAAAGCACACTGAGAATCAGATGTCGAAGTATTAAACTGAATCTGTCATCTTTAAAGTCACTTTTAACTCACTCTCAACAGCACTATGCTATAAGCCATGAGGTCAGAAACAAAAGTCTCAATTCACTCTTTTTTCTCCTTCTTGCTGAATCTTTTAAAATATTCTCATTCTTCCATTCCAATTATATATTCAACAGCAGGCTAAGCTAAAGGCATTCTATGGGGCTCAAAAGACATAATGGCCTCTACAGTTAAACAATACAAAGAAAAAGCAATTCCTGCTTTGATGCTAAGTTTAGAAGCCATGCAAAGGGAAAATGTCCATGCTTTTCTTTCTTTTCATGTCACCTTCATTCCTTTAGGCCTAAAATACATCTAGGTCTTGGATGTCTCCTTTTTGCTTCAGTGACTATTCATCTGACTATCAGAAAACTAATGGCTAAACTTAATTTATTCAACACTGTTTCCTGAATATTCAACGAATATTTAGTAGCTCCTCAAAACTGTTTGGTTTTAAATCAGTCCTTTTAAGTGTTTCTGCATACTTGGTGTAAGAGACAAACTTTAAATAAATGCTGTATTTCTCTCTAATGAAAAATGCCAGATACTTGGTATTTTAATACTGAGCTTTTAGGCCGATCACCAGAAATTCTCTTAATCTCATGGAGGACGACTTTTCTGAGGGCCTGACAGTCCTCCACTCATTATCCTGCTTGGTGTGGATTGACTTTTACTAACCATCATGAGAAAGACAAGAAGTAATATTGCAGCATGCACTGATGGGTACCTTCCCAACCACCAATCTCCCTTTCTCCTTGCTCAATGAATCACAGCTCTGTCCTTTAGGGAAAGCTCTGTCCCTTCCTCGCTCATACCATGGGTGAACTTACTCAGGTGATAGCACATGAGTGGTGGCTTGTTTACCTCACAAGTGACAGAGTTGAGACTGGGCATATAGTGAGATGATACTAGGCTGGTGCAAAAGTAATTGAGCTTTTTGCACTGTCGAAATGTGCCATTTGACACTGAAATTGATTCTTAAGTAAATGTGGTTATGTTATACATCATTTAAATGCACATTTCTCACTTTATGTTTTTTTGCTAATGACTTGTTACTTGCTGTTCATATGTATTTTAGACCATGGAAATGATGTTAGACAAAAAGCAAAGTCAAGCAATTTTCTTATTCAAGTTCAAAATGGGTCATAAAGCAGCGGAGACAACTTGCAATATCAACAATGCATTTGGCCCAGGAACTGCTAACAAACAGACAGTGCAGTGGTAGTTCAGGAAGTTTTGCAAAGGAGACAAGAGCTTTGAAGATGAGGAACATAGTGGCCAGCCATCAGAAGTTGACGACCACCAATTGAGAGCCATCACTGAAGCTGATCCTCTTACAACTACACAAGAAGCTGCCAAAGAACTCAATGTCGACCATGGTCGTTCAGCATTTGAAGCAAATTGGAAAGGTGCAAAAACTCAGTAAGTGGGTGCCTCATGAGCTGACCACGAATCAAAAGAAACTGTCTTTTGAAGTATCACCTTCTCTTATTCTATGCAACAACAATAAACCATTTCTTGATCGGATTGTGATGTGCGACAAAAAGTGGATTCTATATGACAACGAGCCTTGACCAGCTCAGTGGTTGGACTGAGAAGCTCCAAAGCGCTTCCCAAAGCCAAACTTGCTGCTTGGTGGTCTGCTGTTGGTCTGATGCACTACAGATTTCTGAATTCCATTACATCTGAGAAGTATGCTCAGCAAATGGGTGAGACCTGCCAAAAACTGCAACACCTGCCTCTGGTGTTGGTCAACAGCAAGAGCCCAATTCTTCTCTATGACAACGCCCAACCGCACACCACACAACCAATGCTTCAAAAGTTGAACAAATTGGACTACGAAGTCTCACCTCACCCACCATATTCACCAGACCTCTGACTAACCGACTACCACTTCTTCAAGCATCCTAAAAACTTTTTGCAGGGATAACACTTCCACAGCCAGCAGGAGGCAGAAAATGTTTTCCAAGAGTTCACTACATCCCACCAAAGCACGGACTTTTATATTACAGGAATAAAGTTATTTCTCATGGCAAAAATGTGTTGATTGTAATGCTTATGTTGATAATAAAGTTTTTTGGTTTTTTTTTTTAGAGTCTAGTTATAATGATTTAAGACTCATGGCCCGAAACCACAATTACGTTTGCAGCAAGCTAATAACAGGAACCATAGAAGTGTAAGAATAAAGAAATCCACTGAGGAGAGCAGAGTGGAAAGGTGGGAGAAACCTGGGTATTTGATGATACTGTCAAGCCTAAATTAACCAAACCTGGACCCATGCCACCTCCATATGCCTGGTTATGTGAAATAATACACTCTGATTGTTGAATGCACTTTTACTCAGGTTTTCTCTTATTCTAATGGCCAAGGCATCTGATACAAATGTTTATAAAAAATTGCATTTGAAAAGAAAATTAAGAAGGACAACCTAGAATAAAAGTCTGAAAAAACAAGTAATAACATGTCTTCAAAAAATTAGTTATATAATTATAGAAAAAAACTTGTAAACTACTAGTTTAACAGTAACTCAAACAACAAAGATCAAGGTACTTTTTTCAAGTTAACTAAAAGTAACCCAGTACTACAACTTGGCTCAGGAAAATATTACAACCATTTTAAGCAATATTATTAGAACTACAGGCTTAAGATCATGGTGGCAAAGTCATAAAAAGCTCAACACTGATAATCATATTTCTGGAATAAATTAGGTTTACAACATTAAAAGCAACATTGTAAAACAGGAGATTACCCAAAGGAGTTTACCAGGAGGGTGAAAGATAAAGAGACTGCATGACCTGAGGACAGGCCAAAGGAATTATTAAAAGAAATGCATAGTCTGGAAGACAGAAGACTTAGAGAGGGCATGATGACTACTTCCAAGGGTTCCCCTTGGAAGGGGGGACAGGACTTGGTTTCATCATGTCAGAGAAAGGCATTAGAAGCAATAGTGGGTTGATACTGAAGATAGATTTGGTTTTAAGAAAGCAACTAACCAACAGAGCAATCAAAAAGCCAAATAGGGTCTTCCCTGGTGGTTCAGTGGTTAAGAATACAATTTGCAACGAAGGCAAAACGGATCCCTGGTTGGGGAAGATCCCGCATGCCACAGAGCAACTAAGCCCGTCTGCCACAACTACTGAGCCCATGCACTGCAGCTACTGGAGTCCATGGCCTAGAGCCCGTGCTCTGCAATAAGAGAAGTCATGGCAATGAGAAGCTTGCACATCGCAAAGAAGAGTACCCTGCCTGCTGCAACTAGAGAAAGCCTGTGTGCAGCCATCACAGCCAAAAAATAAACAAGTAAATCTTAAAAAACAAAGCCAAATAAGTTATCATATAAGAGAGTGAAATTCACTTTCACTGAGATGAAGTAAAGATGGAGTTGCAATCACAAAGAACATTCTAGAACAGTATTTTTCAGAATTGTAGCAGTACACACACATCACTGGTTGTACAAGACATGATTTTAACTGGTACCTACATTTAATCTTATTATGTATTTATTTTACCATACATTAAATAAATGTACATACTAAGCCATCAGTTCCATGGTTTCACAAATATATGCTGTTTTAGGATAAGTGAAATAACAATGTAAAGTTCATTTAAAGGAAAACATTAAACCAGTATCTCAGATTTAACATAACTGGATATATTACTTTGTGATTTGTTAGTTACAACCCTAGAATTTATACAGATAAGCAATACAAGGCCCAAAGATTTAAGAAAAAATTTTTGAGAGGGAAAAATAATTTTAAAAAAGAAAGAAAAAACATTCAGTTAACTATAAGTAATACATGGAAATGGCAAAAATTATGAAGGTACCACAAAAACAACTTAATTCTGGACATGCTGCTTTGTGAGGATTCTTCCACTGAACATCCTAAAACTAAAGTTTCTCCTTTATCAAAGTTGTCTTGGTGTTCAGTGGTTCTATCAAAATACAATCATTCATAACTACATCTACTCAAAGATCCTCCTTCACAATAAAATGGAAGAACTGAAATTTTCTATTATTTTCATCACAATCTCAGAAATTATGATTTTTAATAGCTAGAGCTATAAAAATGATGTCTAGAATCTTCACATAACTACTCTGTTATTACAAAAAACTAACACTCTTGCATCTATTAAGCATTTACTGAAACCAGGAACTGTGCTGGACACAAATTTGAAAGTAAATTTGCAAGTATTCATTTGAAGGATCTACTGAGAAAATTTTTAAAACACACCCAAGGAGAAAATTTTTACTATCATGTTCAGTAAAAGTATATATGTATTTTCATATGACTGAAGGCCAAACTATTTTCTATGCTACCCATACACACAGACAATATCTAATACATGAACGAGATTTAGTTTTAAAACTTATTTGGTAAGCTCTGCTTTATATTCAGGATTTCATGCTCATGCTTAAATATATTCTGAAAATCCTTGGTGAAGCCCTAAAGGCAATCTTACAACGTCTGGGTGAAAAGTCCGCCTACCTCTATTTTAAGGCAGTGTATGGAGGCATAGCCTTTCTAAAGCCTAAAGAAAGTAATGGGCCTCTGGAGGAAACAGTGCCACAGTATACTTCCTACCAGAGGCGTTTTTACTGACTAATGAGAAGCCTGACCTTTTCTTCTTTCCCAGCTCCTTAGGCCAAGAGGTACTTTGATGTTTGGATAATCAAATAACCAGTGACATCTAACATGTACAAGAAACCCTAAAACTTAAACTTCGTGTCCCCTGAAGACATTTCCCCATGTGTCCATCCCCAAATGGATTTCAACCAAAGAAAAATAACTAGCCCAGAAAGACCTCCTTCCTACCTCCTGAGTGTGCTCCTTGAAGACCTGCAGCGGCCCTGTGGCCCTGGCGGTATCCCAGAGCTGTAAGGAGCCGTCGCCACTGCAGGTGACCAGCACATGCTCATTGTTCTCACTCCAGGTCACGTCAAACAAACCGTCATTCCAGTCAAAGCTACAGCAGGAAAATTAAAACCAGAAAATCTAGTTACATAGGCAGGTGAACATACAATAACAATCTTTTTTTTTTTTTCCAGTTTATCACATATTTTAACACAGCATCTCACAATGTCTTCACAAATATGGGAGATTTGTAGAGTAGGCACTTGATAGATGCAGAAACAAGTGCTGCTGCTGCTGCGTCGCTTCAGTCGTGTCCGACTCTGTGCAACCCCATAGACGGCAGCCCACCAGGCTCCCCCGTCCCTGGGATTCTCCAGGCAAGAACACTGGAGTGGGTTGCCATTTCCTTCTCCAATGCATAAAAGTGGAAAGTGAAAGTGAAGCCCCTCAGTCGTGTCCGACTCTTAGCGACCCCATGGACTGCAGCCTACCAGGCTCCTCCGTCCATGGGATTTTCCAGGCAAGAGTACTGGAGTGGGTTGCCATTGCCTTCTCCAAAACAAGTGCAGAGAACCTTAAAAGAACAGCTCACTCACAAGGCCAGAGAACTGCACAGCAAATCAACATCAGTCCATGGGGTTTTCCAGGCAAGAGTACTGGAGTGGGTTGCCATTGCCTTCTCCGAAACAAGTGCAGAGAACCTTAAAAGAACAGCTCACTTACAAGGCCAGAGAACTGCACAGCAAATTAACATCAGGGCTTCCAACTAGAAATAGGACACCATTTACATGAGAACACGCTGCCACACTTGGGTGCTCGCTGTCTTCTGTGGTTCAAAGGAGGGATCAGCAAGCACTTGAAAATATCAATTTAGATCAATAATTTCAGTGTTTCCCATAAATCTTTCACCTGAGGTATCAGCAGGTAATTATTTTCTGAGGAAATTTCCTTTCCTTTCTCTACCCTTGACTATCTCTGATGGAGGTGTTAATGAATCTAACAGTCACATAGATAAGAAAAGTACAGAATGAAGAAAGGGAAAGAGGTAATAATTAGTTCCTGAATGAGTAAAGCTAACCTACACTAAGACACAAAGGTGACTTTCCTGGTGGTCCAGTGGTTAAGAATCCACCTTGCAATTCAGAGGATGCAGGTCTGGGAACTAAGATCCCAGACGCCCTGCACAACTAAGGCCACACACCACAACAAAGGATTCCATGTGACACAAAAAATATCCTGTGTGCCACAACTAAGACTTGATGCAGCCAAATACATAGATTTTTTTAAAAAGCAAAGATAGGAATGTCAAGCAGGATACCAACTAGCTCACATTTCTGTATGTTTAAGTTTTATCATTTATAAGTGAATACTGAACGACGAGAGATTTAGAAGAAAAATGACATAATCACAAGTTAATGGCAAAAATCAGTTCCACACTATGCAAATCCTGAAGGCTTTTTTATGTTACAAATTAAAACATCTTACTGATTACAAAGATTTAAAACCAAAAACAACAGAGAATACATATAATTTTAATAGAACCATCTTACCTTCTAAAAAGCCTAAGCCCAGATTCATTTTGATCCAATATTAGCAGAGTTCCACTGCCTAAAGGAGAAAAAAGTTGAGGTCAAGGCAAAGCGGTATTAAGAACTGAGAACAATACTACAGTCACAAATTCCTCCCTACAGTTCCTTGAGGCCACATAAACAAAACGATCAGGACCATGCTCTCCATTTCTGTCTCTCTACATTGTACTTCAATAATTAAATATTAAATTTACTGTCTCACCTACACCTGGATTCCAGACACAGCTGAACAGGGAAGAGATATTTAAGTGCATCCTCTATGGCCAGGATGACATGCACACAAACCTCCCAAACATGTGTGATCATTCCTATTCACAGGTGAGAAAACTCAGGCTTATAGACACCAGGGACTGGACCTTCTACTATAATACATCACACTGCCTCCACAAAAAACCTAAAATACATTGTGTGTGATTTAAAAACACATACCTGGTGGATTTTACCACATACTTGGCAGTAAAGTGCTGAACACGATATACCATTACCTACCAAAGAGGAATTATTTTACTGAAGATCAGTGTATTTTAGAAAGTTATATTTGTTACACAGTTGGAAGAAAAAAAAAAAGCTGTATTTATACATGATTGACTTAAAAAAAACACCAACTCCTTTTAGAGAGATTTTTAAGGATTTAATTTAAAATATCATTACAAACTCAGGAGTCTTCAACCTTAAAGGTGGGCAAGTATTGCAAATCTGAATTTGCAACCACTAAAAGCTAATAGTGAAAACATAAAAAGCAAATATTTCTCCCCTTCTGAGTTGTAGAAATCACTTTTTTATCAACTGTATGATTCTACAAAAAAAAACACAAAAAACACCACCACCACTATCGCGATCTGATATTATGCAATGAATTGTTTCATAGAATTTCAGTGTGTAAACAAGACCTAGGAAATGAATTAAAAGAAAGTCCAAAATCAAGAAAGGAATCCTGCCTTTCAACCAGAGACAATTAACTTGAGCCTCTAACTGCCTGTATATGTCTGTATTCCTCCCAAGACAACAAAGGACTCAGAGCTTCATGAATTTCTCGCTCGTTCTTGCAGGGAAACTCCTAGCGTCTGTTCATTGGAAGGACTGATGCTGAAGCTGAAACTCCAATACTCTGGCCACCTGATGCGAAGAACTGACTCCTTGGAAAAGACCCTGATGCTGGGAAAGATTGAAGGCAGGAGGAGAAGGGGACGACAGAGGATGAGATGGTTGGATGGCATCACCGACTGGATGGATATGAGTTTGAGTAAGCTCCTGGAGTTGGTGATGGAGAGGGAGGCCTGGCGTGCTACAGTCCATGGGGTCGCAGAGTCGGACACGACTGAGCGACTGAACAGAACTGAACAGGGTGCATTCTTACAACGCACAGCCTGTGGTGAATGTGGTCCAATTAGCCGGTACTGGGGTGATCCTGCAGACCGTCTTCCAAGTGTTGTGGGTCCGGTCGGACCGGTAGGAGAGGCCAGTGGGGTTCAGCCAGCTCTCCGCAGAGCCACTCGTACCCGGCGGGGTGTGTGTCATGTGGGCGAAGGAGTTGGTGAGCTTTTTAAGAGTAAGGACTACGGGCACTAGGCACCTTCCACATCCTGCCTCCGCACAGTAAGTGGAAAGGTGAGATACTCTACTCTAGACCAACTCCCCACACTGGACAAAAACGGTCAGGAAGCCAGCCAACTCCTTGGCTATCCTTGGCCTTCTTTTGCCCCGCCTTCTACTGTCGGAAGTGATTTCCGACCACGGGGAGGAGCTGGACCTTTGCTGGAACCCGCCCCCGCCCGGGGGGCTCACCGGCGATGCCGTAGTGCTGCGAGGCGGCGCAGGCCAGTCGGCCCGGCAGGTACGGGGAGAACTCGGCGGCGTAGCCGTGGCGGCCGGGCACCCGCAGCGTCCGTACCCCTCCGCCGGGCGTCGCGCTCATCCCGCCCGCCGCCTCCGGCCCTCGCCGCTTTGGCCGCCGAAGCCTTTCCGAATAAGAAGCGGACCGTCCGAACTCGCTAAAAGAGTTAGACTCTAGCAGCCAAGGCGGAAGTGAAGACACCGGGTGCCCTGAATGCTAGATTTCGATTGGTCCGCAAGGGAAAGGGAATTGACTCTGACGGAGGCCATACTTGTTTTGGGCAAAACATACGCTTGGCGCCGGCTGTAATGAATTAAACCTGAAGGTAGTTTTTCAAGGATTAAGTGGTGATTCTGACACCTTTTGTTTTTACATCTCAGCCTCCACCGCGGGCTATATGGTTCTTATTAATTCGTTGATCGATGAAAAACTGGCATCAGGGAATGACCCCATGGACTGTAGCCTACCAGGTTCCTCCCTCCATGGGATTTTCCAGGCAAGAGTACCGGAGTGGGTTGCCATTTCCTTCTCCAGGAGATCTTCTGAACGTGGGTCTCCCGCATTGTTCAGTTCAGTTCAGTTCAGTCGCTCAGTCGTATCTGACTCTTTGCGACCCCATGAATCGCAGCACGCCAGGCCTCCCTGTCCATCACCAACTCCCAGAGTCACTCAGACTCATGTCCATCAAGTCAGTGATGCCATCCAGCCATCTCATCCTCTGTCGTCCCCTTCTCCTGTCCCCAATCCCTCCCAGCATCAGTCTTTTCCAATGAGTCAACTCTTCGCATGAGGTGGCCGAAGTACTGGAGTTTCAGCTTTAACAC
>NW_011494770.1:4272488-4273551 GCF_000754665.1 Bison bison bison
TCATTCCTTCCAAGAAATCCCAGGACTGATCTCCTTCAGAATGGACTGGTTGGATCTCCTTGAAATCCAAGGGACTCTCAAGAGTCTTCTCCAACACCACAGTTCAAAAGCATCAATTCTTCGGCGCTCGGCCTTCTTCACAGTCCAACTCTCACCGTCTGAGCCACCAGAGAAATCCACAAAATGAGACAAGTTTCAGCAAAGTCTGAAACCATGCCGCGAGTCCGAAAGGCTACTGAATGATTTGTTGCTCAGGGAAACAAGGCGAAGTTAAATCCACCGGCGTGAGACTCAGGAAAGAGACATCATTAGCAACTAACTTAAAAAAATTTTTTTTAATTCTCATTATATTTATTGTATAGAATTAACTGCTCAGATGTTGGAGCTGATAAAGAAAAACGAAGGCTCATTCATCCATTCAAATATTTACCAGGCATCAGCTGGTTAAGAATCCGCCTGCAATGCGAGAGACCTGGGTTCGATCCCTGGGTTGGGAAGATCCCCTGGAGCAAGGAAAGGAAAGGCTACCCACTCCAGTATTTTGGCCTGGAGAATCCCCATGGACAAAGGAGCCTGGTGGGATCGCAAAGAGTCAGACATGACTGAGCGACTTTCACTTCACATACCAATATAGTGTGCTAAGTCGCTTCAGTCATATCCGACTCTTTGCAACCCAGTGGACTTTTGCCCACCAGGCTCTTCTGTCCATGGGATTCTCCAGGCAAGAATACTGGAGTGGGTTGCCATGCCCTTCAGGGGATCTTTCCGGGCCCAGGGATCGAACCTGTGTCTCCTGAATTGCAGGCAAATTCTTTATCACTGAGCCACTGGGGAAGACCTATACTATGTAGAGAGTGGCCATATAGTACTTACCTGCCAATAAGGCCCTTTTGAGAGTGAAAGAGATTGCAGTTAATAATTAAGCCAGGTCAACAGGTACAAACCTAATCATATGGCCACTTTAAAATATACACCACGTGCAGTGCTAGGCACTGGGGATTCCAAAGCAAGAAGATATAGTCCCATGTCATCAGTTAAGTGTAATCAAAATATTGTAGGTGCT
>NW_011494770.1:4273722-4281746 GCF_000754665.1 Bison bison bison
AGCCACCACGCTTACTAATTATGCCTGGGCTTCTAAGACCCACTCGAGAAGGAGTCTAGGGTGAGACACCTTCCGCTATTCGAGAGGGCGCCTGCGGCCTACGTAAGTGGTGCAAACTTCTTGTCTTGAAGTTTTATTGGTCTCCCGCGTAAACCAAGCTACTCAGCTTCTTTTCTCCACTGAATTTTCCTACTGAGCTATCCTCATTCTATTGTTCTCTATATCTCTAATTAGCATATAAATAGTCGCCTAGGCCGTCTCTCCTTCGAATACCCTGGATCAGCTGGGGCTGGTCCCCAGCAACCACGTGCAGTGCTAGGCACTGGGGATTCCAAAGCAAGAAGATATAGTCCCATGTCATCAGTTAAGTGTAATCAAAATATTGTAGGTGCTATGAGAAATATATAGGGGCTATTTTTTTTTAATAAAACTAATTGTCAGTACTGGAGGATGGGAGACAGGAGGAAAAGCTTCAGAAAGCAAATAATATTTGTGTAAATGATGATAAGTGCTAAGTTGCTTCAGTCGTGCCTGACTCTGTGACACCATGGACTGTAGCCTGCCAGGTTCCGCTGTCCACGGGATTCTCCAGGCAAGAATACTGGAATGGATTGCCATTTCCTCCTCCAGGGGATCTTCCCACCCCAGGGATCCAACCCCAGTCTCTTACATCTCCAGCATTCACAGGCAGGTTGATGATAAGGTTTCCTTTAAATGGACAAGGAGATGGAGGTCATTACAGGAGCAGGAACAACAAGAGACCTAAAACAGCATGATCTATAGGAGATTATAGCTGCCATGAATCAGCCTGTCCTCGTGGAAGGGGTATAGTGAAGAGTATTGGGTGGAAAGACTAGAATACTGTGTTGTGTCATGAAGAGTCTTGTGTGTCATACCAACAGAATTTGACTAATATTGTAATTTAAGCAATAGGGAACCATCGTTTCTTAAGGGAGAAATTAAATGACCAAGTTTCATTTTATAAGGTCTTCTGGCAGCACAAAACTGGAGGACAGAGATTGGGGATAAGAAGGCCAGTTAAAAGACTTTAGCAATAGTTCCAGCAAAAGATAAGAATGTAAACAAAGATTATGCTAATGGGAGAGAGTTACACTCTACAATATTGTGAGATTTACTCCTAGGAGGCCAGCCAGGTTCTCATAGTAAATATCAGAAGGGAAAAAAACAAACAAACATCTTTTGCAGAAGGAAAAGAAAAGGAACCATTTTGAAATAGCCTTAACAAGACCTGCTCTCAGGGAAAACTAGTTAACCAAAGTCTAACCTACTAGGGTATTTTCCAAGCCTAGCTAACCTGAAAGTTTCCTTGTGCCCATTTTCATTCAAAGCCACCCCTACTTCTGATCAACCACTGACCTGGTTTTCCTATTAAGAACTGCCTGAAATTCCAATGTTAGAAATGTATTACCAGTGAGTTTTTTTACTTGATTATTTAAAGATTCCTCTTTTAAACACAAGTAGGCTACAGGACAAAAATTACTGAGGTTTGATCTCAATTTGCCCTTTAGTTTTCAGTAATAAACTTTGCCTAGATTCTTGTTTCTTCCTATGTAAAATGGAAAAATTTCAACTGAATCAAGCATTTCTAGCTAGGTGGTCTTGAAAACTATAACAGGGTTAGAGGAACTGATCTAAATATTTAAAAAACAAACAGGAATTGCACATTTATAATTCTGCAGGAAAGACCAGCCTGAAATTCTAATTTTCTTTGTTTTTAGGCTGGGATTATATGAATGCAGTGTGGTCAGTCATTCTCTAATGTTGATATTAATTTCTGATTGACTGCTTATGAAATTATGATGTTTCTGGAGCTCAGGGAAGAAAAAACTGAAAACATTAATAGGTATTTAATGGGCTTCCCAGGTGGCTCTAGTGGTGAAGAACCTGCCTGCCAATGCAGGAGACAAAAGAGACTTGGGTTCTATCCCCCGGTAGGGAAGATCCCCTGGAGAAGGAAATGGCAACCCACTCCAGTATTCTTGCCTGAAAAATTTCATGGACAGAGGAGCCTGGCAGTACCTAGGGTCACAAAGAGTTGGATGTGACTGAAGCAACTTAGCATGCACCCATAGGTATTAAACAGGTTGATCTCTAAGATTCTGTACAGCAAAGAGGACTGAGGTAAACAGAGTTGCTGTCTGTCGTGCCCACCTTATTGGAATAATTCAAAAATATAAATGATAGATAAAAACAGTTGTATCAGTTTGAGTCCCAAATTTGATGACTGTTCTATGGTTGTATAAGAGGATGCCCTTATTCTTGGGAAATACTTAAGTAATAATAAGAGTTAAAGGAAATTATAAAGGAATAACTCTTCAAATGGTGCAGGAAAAAAAAATGAAGCATATAGACAGGTGCGATAGGGAGAAAGATAAAACAAGTGTGGTTTAAAATGTTAAAAATTTGATAATCTGGGCAAAAGATATATGGGCATTTCATGTATTATTTTTGTAATTTTTCTGTAAGTTTGAAATTATTACAATTAAAAGGTTTTCTTAAGTATGTGATTAAAGATTTTACTAATTCAGACTTTTCTGTGTCCAATGAGTTTGAATTAGCAAGAAATGGTTCTAATTTGCTAAGTACACCCTGGGGACCTGTGAAAAATTCCTTTGCTAGTAGTGCCTCCATGGTCCCAATAGGTGATTCGTATGCCAGAAATGTCTGTGGTGTGACTTTTGACTGGGACTTCTGACTCCATAAATTTGAGGGCATATTTGAGAAGAACAGCAGAAGTTTCTTGCTGTTTAAGTCTAGAATGAAACGGAGCTAATCATGTGGAAATGTCAATGAGGAAGTCCAGGTCAACTGTAATTCCCGTCATGACTAAGTGGCATAAAGACTCAGAATATGATGACCTAGGGCTGACCTCAGGGAGAAATCACAGACTAGAATTGCTCCTTTCTGGATTCTTGGTAAGGTTGATTCAGCAATTCATAAATCTTACCATTTACAATAAACACAAACCTAGGTAACTACATACATTTCATTTTCTCAGGCAAATATGCAGTATATATGTTTACATATTCTTAAGAAAGATAAGATCAGAGAGAGAAACAGTTTGTGTGTGCTAGCACTGTCACTAAGTTATGTCTGACTCTTTTCGACCCCCTGGACTGTAGCCTACCAGCTCTTCTGTCCACAGGGTTTTCCAGGCAAGAATACTGGAATGGGTTGCCATGCCCTTCTCCAGGGGAATCTTCCTGATCTAGGGATCGAACTCACGTCTCCTGCATCTCCTGCATTGGCAGGAAAATTCTTTACCCTTTAGCCACCTGGGCTTCAGCTTTTGTACCAGATACAAAAGGAGTATACAGATCATCTTAGATGTAAATATCAGAGTTTGAAAATTTAGTATCTTCTTTACCTGCCTTGGATTTCTTAGCTCAGGAAAATAGCATATTCTGCAAAAGTGATCCTTTTCATTAACTGAGAAGTAGAAACAACACTGATCTACTTCAAAACTGTTCAAAAAAGGCAGGCATGCTTTCATGTGAAAGAGGAATCTTAGATTTTGTCTAGCATTCTTCTCATAGCCCCCAGGCTCTGTAACATTTTTTAAAGTACAGCATTATTCACAGTAAAAGAAGAAGAAGAAGATGAATTCTCTACATTGGGAATCAATTCATTGCAAATAATGATGAATACAAATTTTAGCACAGATGTTGACGGTATGATTTTAAGCAAATAATTTATCTCTTTGAGTCTCAGTTTCTTCATAAAATAGAGCTTCTTGAGAAGGGCAAGCAGAGCAATGAGGGATCTGGAAGCCATATAACTTAGCTACATACCTATGTGTATGTACACTTAGCACACCTATGTATGTGCTAAGTTGCTTCAGTTGTGTCTGACTCTTTGGGACCCCATGGACTGTAACCCATCAGGCTCCTCTGTCTATGGAATTTTCCAGGGAAGAATACTGGAGTGGGTCGCCATTTCCTTCTCCAGGGGATCTTCCTGACTCAGGGATCGAACCCGCATCTCTTGCATCTCGTGCATTGGCAGGCAGGTTCTTTACCACCGGCGCCACTTGGGAAGCCCCTACAAATCTCTAAGAATGATCAAAGTGTGTAATTCTGACAACACCGAATGTTAGTGAGACTGTGGAGCAGCAGGAACTCTCATCCATTGCTGGTGGAGTGAAAAATTATACCAATACTTTGAAAGACAGTGTGGTGGTTTCTTACAAAACTAAACATACTCTTACTGTACAACCGAGCAGTTGTGCTCCTTGGTATTTACCAATAGGAGTTGAAAACTTATGTCCACCCAAAACCCTTCACAGGGATGTTTATATCAGCTTTATTTATAATTGCCAAAACCTGAAAGCAACCCAGATGTCTTTCAGTAGGTGAATGGATAAATGAGCTGTGGTGTATCCAGAAAATGGAATATTATTCAACACTAAAAATAAATGAGCTATCAAGCCCTGAAAAAACATGGAGGGACTATATACACATATTATTAAGTGAAAAAAGACAATCTGAAAAGTCTACATATTGTATGATTTCCAACTATGGCATTCTGGAAAAGCAAAATTATGGAGACAGTAAAAAGATCCATGGGTGCTGGGTCGGGAGAGGAGGGAGGGGTTGGAAGAGATGAACGGGCAGAACACAGGGGATTTTTAAGGTAGCAAAAACATTCTGTATGATTCCATGATGATGGATACATGTCATTATGCATTTGTCCAAGTCAACAGAATGCACAAAGCCAAGACTGAACCCTGATGTAAACTATGGACTTTGAGTGATTAAGATGTGTCATTGTAGGTTCATCAACTGCAACAAAGGTATCAACTTAGGGGGGATGTTGATGTGGGAGAAACAATGCATGTGCTGGGCAAGGAGGGTATAGGGAGTCTCTGTACTTTCCCCTCAATTTTGCTGTGAACCTAAAATGGCTCTAAAAATAGTCTTCATTTTATAGGAAGTCTAGTGCATTAAAAACAAACTGTAATGGCAATTAATGTTCTTAAATAAATCAAAAGGCCTTAAATTTTAATTTTATTCTCCACTACCCTTCAGAGAGAAAACTTTCAAAAAGCTAAAAAAGAAAATAAAATCTCCCTTCTCCCATCTCACTAACACGGATTGCTGCATACAGCTTTCTTCTGAAAGATCCTTTTGTTCCCTACACCCACTAACTTTTCTGGGTGTTCTTTAATGCTACCCCCTACGCAGGAAAAGTCTTTTGCTTTCTTATCCCACAAACTAACTCTCTGTCCTCTTCCAAATTTTCCCTCAAGGTTGAATACTCCAAGAAATTGTAGCTCATCTCTAGAACTTAACTTCCAAATATGAAAACAGCACACATCTAATATCATTTGTAACAATTGTAATTGCTTTTCTTATTTTTTCTTTTTTGGGGGATGGTATGGATCATATCCTTTTTGTGACAAATTTAATGACTAAAATATTTATAAGGAAAATGATTATTAAGATTTTTTAAATGGAGACAGCAGTGGGCTGAATGTCAAGAATCTCTTTTATGTTTTCGGACATACTGCTTTACATTTTGGTACTCTCATATGTAAAATAAGTGTAGTAGATTCCAATTCTTTTTATCTCTTACTATCATGACTCCAAGACTTGTCATAAAGAAAAGTTATTGTATGAAGGTTTTTAAATTCAAAGTAAGACTACCAGGATGTAGCCACATGTTATCCCAAAATTTGGATTCTATATTTCATAGACAACAGAATAACACTTCCTATTAGGTGTGAGTTGATTTTAGGTAGCATTATAACCCAAAGCTTAATTCAGAAAGTAATGATGCTGAAAATCATTCTCCTCAAGATGTAGAAATGAGACATAAAATGGCCTTGAATTAGTTTTCTTTAAAATCTAACTATTTGTTTTTAGATCTTCATCCAAATATTAAGAACATGCACATTTTCTTGCATGTATGTTTTACAACATACACAGAAGCAGTCTCCTTCTCACTCTTTAACTTTTCAGTGCTCCTGCTCAGAGAGAAATATCCTGTTTACCAAAAAAAGCAAAGTGAAAAACAGTGTTTAATATGCCACCGTTTGTGTTTTCAAAATGTGTATATGTGTATACATGTCCTGTTATTCAATTCATAGAATATCTTTGAAAAGAAACACCAGGAAACTGATAATAGTGGTTGCCACTGGAAAGCAAGAGAAAAGACTCTGGATTAGTAATCAAGACTTACTAGTCACTGGATATTTTTTCATCTTTTAATTTTTTACCATATGCAACTATCAGTTAAAAATTCCCACAGTGTATCTTGTAGACCATTCAATAAACACACATAATTTTATCCCATGCTTTTTAACAATATAGAAGTTTCTTAATCTACTTGAAATTATATATATTCAGTCTTACCCAAAATAATATTGCTGAGAACACTTTGGAACTAAGAAAATATGGGTTGAAATCCAGGTTCCACCACTCTCAGTTCAACTGTGGGCAAACCACTTCACTTCAGTTTCCTTCTCTATAAATGGATACAATAATAGCCCTTAAGAGTTGCTGTAAGGATTTAGTGAATAATTATGCCAAAAGCCTAGTATTATGCCAGACACATAGTAAGTGCTCAGTAAAGTTTAGATTTTTTCTCTCTTGGCTTTTTAGTAATTTGGAAAAGTTAATTAAATGCTTAAAATAGGAAGACAAATGTATAGTGTTATTGTTGTTATTAATTATTACTGTCTTTGTGTTCGTAGTGGACTTTTGCTCTGAAGAAATGAGTTCTGAAAAGTGTTAAATGGTATCTAAGATCATGTATCCTTTGAAAGGAGGTTTGTATTTAATTTTTCGGGTAGTTAAATGAGAGAACATGGAGTAATTATACAGTTTTATTGTCAGTCAAGCTATCCAATTTGAATAATTTATGCCCCAAGTGAGGAAGCTATTTAAACATTAAACTAACATATAGCTTATGTATTTCATCTACTGCACTGTCACAATTATCTGGAAATGATGGTAAAATGTTGCTCTCTGTTTTACTATTGTGGTGGTCTTAATTGTGTCTCCCCTTCTCCCCACACCAATTTTTATGTGGAAACCCCAACTCTTAATGTGACCAAATTTGGAGATGGATCCTTTAGAGGTGATTAAGGTGAAATGAAGTCGTAAGGGTGGGGCCCTAATCCAAAAGGATTGGAGTCCTTATAAGAAGAGGAAAACACATCAGTGTTTTTTGTTCTCTGTGCATACAGTGAGGAATAGCTGTGTGAGGGCACAGCAAGAGGGTGGCCATTCACAAGCAGAAACTTCGCACCAGAAGCTTCGCACCAGAAACTAAATTTGCCAGCACCTTGATCATGAACTTCTAGAACTGTGAGAAAATAAATGGCTGTAGTTCAAGCAACCTAATCTGCAGTATTTTTTTTATAGCAGCCTGAATAGACTAAAATACGGAATGAAGCAGGGCAAAGGCTAATAGAATTTTGCCAAGAGAATGCACTGGTCATAGCAAACACCCTCTTCCAACAACACAATAGAAGACTCTACCCATGAACATCACCAGATGGTCAACACCGAAATCAGACTGATTATATTCTTTGCAGCCAAAGATGGAGAAGCTCTATACAGTCAGCAAAAACAAGACCGGGAGCTGACTGTGGCTCAGATCATGAGCTCCTTATTGCCAAATTCAGACTTAAATTGAAGAAAGTAGGGAAAACCACTAGACCATTCAGGTATGACCTAAATCAAATCCCTTATGATTATACAGTGGAAGTGAGAAGTAGATTTAAGGGACTAGATCTGATAGATAGAGTGCCTGATGAACTATGGACTGAGGTTTGTGACATTGTACAGGAAACAGGGATCAAGACCATCCCCACGGAAAAGAAATGCAGAAAAGCAAAATGGCTGTCTGGGGAGGCCTTACAAATAGCTGTGAAAAGAAGAGAAGCTAAAAGCAAAGGAGAAAAGGAAAGATATAAGCAACTGAATGCAGAGTTCCAAAGAATAGCAAGAAGAGATAAGAAAGCCTTCCTCAGCGATCAATGCAAAGAAATAGAGGAA
>NW_011494770.1:4281846-4282146 GCF_000754665.1 Bison bison bison
AAGGAGAAAAGGAAAGATATAAGCAACTGAATGCAGAGTTCCAAAGAATAGCAAGAAGAGATAAGAAAGCCTTCCTCAGCGATCAATGCAAAGAAATAGAGGAAAACAACAGAATGGGAAAGACTAGAGATGTCTTCAAGAAAATTAGAGATACCAAGGGAACATTTCATGCAAAGATGGGCTCGATAAAGGACAGAAATGGTATGGAGCTAACAGAGGCAGAAGATATTAAGAAGAGGTGGCAAGAATACACAGAAGAACTGTACAAAAAAGATCTTCACGATGGTATAATCACTCACC
>NW_011494770.1:4283381-4283886 GCF_000754665.1 Bison bison bison
TCGTGAGTTTGAGTGAACTCCAGGAGATGGTGCTGGACAGGGAGGCCTGGCGTGCTGGGATTCATGGGGTTGCAAAGAGTCGAACACGACTGAGCAACTGAACTGAACTGAACTGATGCCTATCTTCCATCAAAAGTCTTTTTAAGACAACAAAGAGAGAGAAAGAGAAAGATAGTATAATTTCAGAATCTTTTTAAAAAGTTATTTAGTGATTATTCTAACAGTTAAACAAAATGCTGAGACAGTAATTGAACTTAATCACCTTCATTTTACAAATTAGGACACTTAGGCCAAAAGAAAGGAAGTCAGCTCTTTCCTGACTGAGCCAGAACTAAGAGTAATCTTCTGCACAGAACTCTCACCATTACAGCCACTGCTTTTGAGCCGTGGGTATCTTCCTGGGGCTACAGGGTACAGTAAAGAGGAAAGGGAGAAACTGACTGCACTCTCACTGCCCTGCTACATCATTCAGTTCAGTTCAGTTCAGTTCAGTCACTCAGTCGTG
>NW_011494770.1:4283986-4284231 GCF_000754665.1 Bison bison bison
CCACTAGACCATTCAGGTATGACCTAAATCAAATCCCTTATGATTATACAGTGGAAGTGAGATCTGATAGATAGAGTGCCTGATGAACTATGGACTGAGGTTTGTGACATTGTACAGGAAACAGGGATCAAGACCATCCCCACGGAAAAGAAATGCAGAAAAGCAAAATGGCTGTCTGGGGAGGCCTTACAAATAGCTGTGAAAAGAAGAGAAGCGAATAGCAAAGGAGAAAAGGAAAGATATAA
>NW_011494770.1:4285002-4289009 GCF_000754665.1 Bison bison bison
AGAAGTTAAATAAGCAGGGTGATAATATGCAGCCTTGACGTACTCCTTTTCCTATTTGGAACCAGTCTGTTATTCCATGTCCAGTTCTAACTGTTGCTTCCTGACCTTCATACAGATTTCTCAAGAGGCAGATCAGGTGGTCTGGTATTCCCACCTCTTTCAGAATTTTCCACAGTTTATTGTGATCCCCACAGTCAAATGCTTTGGCATAGTCAATAAAGCAGAAAGAAATGTTTTTCTGGAACTCTCTTGCTTTTTCGATGATTGCTGCATCATTAAGAGGCCTTGAATTAAGATTTAAGGACACACATTGTTTTACCTGAACTAAATACATGACCTCTCAGAGAAGTTTCTTTTTTTTTTTTTTTTCTCTTATTTAAAAAATCAGTTGAGATCTTTTTGATTGAGATTATTAATAAAGTATAAATTTTGCAGATTATTTTGAGAACTAAGAATAGTGGATTTCATTTAATTAAATAAGTGACAGCTCATAACCCACACTTCTTAAATAATAATGACATGGGATTATCAGTACTGTAAAAATTTGCAAATAGGTAGACGTCTAATATTTAAAGTTAAGTTTTATATATATGATTTTTTACAAGAGTACTTACAACTGCAAAGCACTACATACATGTGATAATTCCCCTTTAGGATGCTCTAAAATTTCTCCTTCTACATCTATCCATCTATCTACCTACCTAGCTATCATCTATTTATAGATAAATATATACACATGCACACACATTATATTGAAGATTAAGATAGACATGACAAAGACAGTTGCTTATCCTACATACATTCTTTCCTTCTTCCCTGATAACAAAACCCCTAAATTGTTGGCTGTGCTTTTGGGCCATGTTTAAAGCTACAGTTTCCAGCCCCCCTGGTGGATAGCCCTTCTGTAAGTGGACATAACTGGGTGAGGCTTCTAGGAAAGCTACTTTTAAAGACCTGGTTAGCATGAAGTCACGGTCTTTTGCCTTCACTCCCTGCCCTCCTGCCTCCTAGAATGTGGATATGATGGCCGGACTACGTCAGCCACTTTCTGATTATGAGGTGATTCTGAGGATCAAAGCCATGAGATCAGGCTGAGGGAAGAACAGACAGTGAAGGGATCAAGAACCTTAGCAACAATGGAGCCACCAATGGAGACCTGAACTGACTAAATCTGGACTTATTTTACATGAGAAAAAAAGTTATGTTCTTTCGAGCCTCGGTTATTTTGGATTTTTTGTTATATGTTATAATTGGAGTATATGTTCCATGAGGGCAGGAATCTTTGCCTGTTATATTCACCGGCATATCCCAGAGACCTGACTTAGGCATTCAGGAAATACTGGTATTGCGCGACTGCAGCGTAATATAAGCCTAAACCTTCACTGTATTTTTTGTTACAGTGCAAAGAGTAAACTGTTCTGGAGTTTTCTGCGATGCCAAAGAAAAGTTAATAGAATATTGAAATGAGCACACACAAAGCAGCTGGAACCTTGGCCAGGAGTGGTACGGGAAGATTTCCAGTCTAAGCTAAAAATAGTGTGGTGGTTCTGGAAAGGACAGAAGCTGGTTCCAGCTGCGGTAAACTGTTTACGATGATCCTGACAGTGGAAGAAATTCCAAAGGACTTCAAGATATTAGCCACCTTTCCTGACTAATACATGACTACAGCATTGTAAAATATTTCATCTCACATGCTAGGTTTTCTAGAATAAAAACAATTAGACATATATATAAATAAACCACACTCCTATGCTGGATTTTAGGCACCTAAAAGTCAAGTCCAGGTCTAATTTGTTTGTATCTCCAGAGTCTTAAAAAATTCTCCATGTACCGTAAGCCTGCCATAAATGTTTGAGTTGAGTTGAATTGAAAAATTAAGGAATAGGAGATATGAAATAGTTATCTTCTCCTATCTCTCTCCTTCCCTCTCCTGACACCCCTCCCCATATGTGAAGTCTCCAGTGTGGAGTCTAGGTTCCCTAGAGGTATGGATGAAAGTAGAGTAAAGAACTGCCTAAAACTCCAGTACTAGAAATATATTCTTTGTGACTTTTAAAATTAATTACTTGAAGCCTTCTTTTTTAAATGCAAATGAGCTATGGAACAAAGAATACTGAGCTTTAATGTCAATTTGTTTTAATGTCAATTCCATACTTCCCCTACATTTTTACTTCTTCTGATGTAAAATGGAAGTTTCCAGTGGATCAATCATTTCTAGCTAGGAGGTCTTGAAAACTGTAGCAGCGATAGAGAAACTAATCTAAATATTTCAAAAGCCAAACAGGAATTGCACATTTATAATTCTGCAGCCAAGGCCAGTCAGAAATTCTAATTTTATTTGTTTTTATGCTGGAATTATATGAATGCAGTGTGGTTACATTCATTCTCTGATGATGATATTAACTTCTGACTAAATACTTATGATGGAGAAGGAAATGGTGACTCACTCCGGTATTCTCACCTGGAAAATTCAATCGACAGAGGAGCCTAGCAGCTACAGTCCACGGGGTTGCAAAGAGTCAGACACGATTTAGTGACGGAGCACAACCACTTATGAAACCATGACATTTCTGGAGCTCATGGAGGAAAAAAATTTGAAAATGTTTATGATATCAAACAGGTTGATCCAAGATTCTGCACAGTGAAGAAGACTAAGGCGCAGCACTGCTGCCTGTCATGCACACCTTATGGGAACTCTTCTTCAGCTTTATCGGTATAATTGACAAATAGAGAATGTATATATCTATACATGTTTTGTTCTGTTATACATTGTGAAATGAGCTTCACAATCACACTAGCAGTGCAGCAAACAGGCGTCTGTAGAGGCTACAGATGAGAACATTTGTAATAGAGGAAAACCACATTTCAGAGTTTCTCTTTTTTCTCCACAAATTTGTAATAACAAAAAGGACTAAAAGTGAGCAACAGGATACAAAGCACATTACTTTCATGGCTCCTCTTTACTGAAACTGCATCCTTTGGCTCAATATGGACTCCTTTCAACAGAGCAGTACCTACACTTGGAAATGAGGCAATCAGCGTCACCTTCATGCATGTGTGACAAAACTATAATTTCTGAATTTGGTTATAAAGGACGATTACAGGTGTGATAAAGATATCTCAGCTCATTTGGGAACAAACATGGAATGCTTTCATTTTCCAGTTATTGTGACCAACTATTTCCTAGCTAATCCTTTCCATGCTGGGTAGCAGAACTATTGGTAAAAGCAGGGTCTCCTTCCTGTGACTATGACACTTGAGTAGTCAGCAAAGTAACAGTGTTACAAAGCTCAGGTCCCTGGAAATCTTGATGGGAATAATGCTATGGAATTTATGCAAAAGCAGCTTAGATTGAGTACTTCCTTTCAGTCTACGGGTAGTGACTTTAAAATCAACACCACTTCTCCCTCTCTTGTAGCAGCTGACTTCTGTTCTCACAGTCCTCACTCCACAGGCCTGGGTGTAAAACCAAGGCTGAGACTTTCCCAGTCCTCTGAGCCAGAGACAGTCCCATTCAAGAACTGCACATGACCCTAGCCACACTAGTTAATCCCTGGTACTTTTTTCCTATTTGCTTTCCACTTTGAGGAGAAGCTGGCCTGAATATCCTAGCAAACATCATAAAAATAATAGAAGTAGAATTACCAGGATGCATGCATGCTAAGTCACTTCAGTCATGTCCTACTCTTTGGGCCCCTGTGGACTGTAACCCACCAGGTTCCTCTGTCTATGAGGATTCTCCAGGCAAGAATACTAGGAGTGGGTCGCCATGCCCTCTACCAGGGATCTTCCCAACCCAGGGATTGAACCTGTATCTCTTATGTCTCTTGCATTGGCAGGCTGGTTCTTTACTACTAGTGCCACCCGGGAAGTCCAGAATTTCCAAGATATAGGTCTTATAAATGGAGAAGGCAATGGCAGACAGCTCCAGTACTCTTGCCTGGAAAATCCCATGGATGGAGGAGCCTGGTAGGCTGCAGTCCATGGGGTCGCTAAGAGTCGGACAC
>NW_011494770.1:4289109-4306258 GCF_000754665.1 Bison bison bison
AGTGACTTCACTTTCACTTTTCACTTTCATGCATTGGAGAAGGAAATGGCAACCCACTCCAGTGTTCTTACCTGGAGAATCCCAGGGATGGGGGAGCCTGGTGGGCTGCCGTCTATAGGGTCGCACAGAGTCAGACACAACTGAAGTGATTTAGCAGCAGCAGCAGGTCTTATAAAAGTGCTGTGTTCCACTGGAGTTGTCCCACCTATCTTAAATGGACTAAAGACATCTCCCCAGAAGAGGTGAGATGTACTGAAATTAATTTCCTCATGGTCTAAAGCTTAGTATTTCAGAAATTAAAAGTCAGAATAAGCCTAGACTACAAAGAGTAAAGAATTGCCCATGTTTGAAATAAAGAATCCCAGTGAAGCAGAAGGCAGTGAGTGAGCAGTTGATGAATTTTAAATATTTATAAATGTTTAGACTCTGTTTTATAGTGTGAGGTAATCTGTTATACAGATACAAGATTCTATTCTATCCAAAAAGAGCTTACAAGGCTGTGAATCACACAGACATAGTAGAAGTCTATTGAACTCAAAATGGTATTCAGAGATCTTCAATGGTATTCAGAGATTCAGAGATAATCAAGAACGATTATCTGACACTTGTGTATTCCAAACATGATTTAATTAGAAGGTTTGATTGGTAAAATACATGAAATAAAAAGAACCGGAGGCTGACTATTGTACTTGAAATTGCTTTTATCCAAAAATGGGGAGGGACGGGGGACTGTGAATGTATTTGAAGCTAAAAGTGGTATAAAATAAATGTTTGAAAACGATATGTTTTTTCTAAAATCAGATGTAAGCTCAAAATATAAAAAAGAAACATTATAGGTGACAGTAAAAGAATAGGCACTTCAAAGGGACTTCAAAGATAGAAACTAGGCAAAGAACTTCAAAGAAATAAAAGAGGAAAAAAATGATAGTTCTAAATATTATCTAGTTTAAAATAAAATTTCTGGTTTTATAAAGATAGGAATTAAACCCAGCCTCCCCCATCCCTTTTGGTAGAAAGTAGAAAAATGATTTATGAATTCCAGGATTTTTTTCTAACATTCCAAATTTGGATATTTTGTATTACACATATTTTAATATCTAAAGATATAAAATAGTCTACAAAGAATCTAGGAGACTTAAATTTTTACCCTGATTTTTAAAGAAATATAGTATTACTAGTTTTATCAGTAGTGACAAGTACATTTACTGAAAAAATACCAAATTGGGAATTGGGATATTGTATGTTTAATGGCATGCACCGATTCTGAATTGTATACTAAAATTAAATAGTGAAATTTATGTCAATATAATGAAAAACATGAGGTTTCAAGTGAAACGTATTGTGCTTGATGTATATAAACACTTGATATTTTGTGAGTTACTTCTAATACAAATTAAGACAATTGAAAGTTTCCTGAATCTATAGAAAACTTTGTTTTGAAATTGTGGGTAAGTTTAAATGTTCAGCATTTGACACATTTATATATATACATATACGTGTATCTATCTATCTATCTATCTATCTATGGGGCAGGTTAGAAACTATCTTTGAAACTTAGGGCAGAATTCTTTTTCCAGGAAACCTCAATCAGTGCTTTAGAAGCCTACAACTGATTGGATGAGGCCCACCCATGTTATGGTTGGTAATCCATTTAAAGTCAGCTGTTGCAAATTTTAATCATTCTACACAATACTGTTATAGCAATATCTAGACTTGGGCTTGCTCAAACAACTAGTCACTATATCCTAGTCAATTGAAACATAAAATTAATCGTCACAATGATCAACTTAATTAAATGTTATCTAAATAAAATGCGATTTAAACAAATTCTTCTTGATTGACTTTTGTATGTTTTAGTTCACAAATCATTAAGACAAAAATATTTGTATTTATTAAAGTAGAATTCTATACTAGAGGTTAGAGTTATCTATAATTAAAATAAACATAGTTGAAATATATATGACATTTTGGTCCCTACATCAAAAGAGGATTCCAGATTATCTCAAGGGCCACCTATACTTTACATATATCTATCTTTGCTATTCATATAGAATTCCAAGATATCAAGATAAGTTTTGATTATCTCACTGGAAATGAAAGATTATCATTGGTACTGGGTCAAGATATTACTAAGAAAATCATTTAGATTTCTACAAACTGTAATTTAAAAAAATATATATATTTATTTACTTGGTTGCACTGGGTCTTGGTTGTAGCATGTGGGATCTTTAATGCCAGCATGTGGCCAGGTATCAAACCCATGTCCTCTGAATTGTGAGCGCAGAGTCTTAGCCCCTGGCCCACAAGGGAAGTCCCACGAACCATACTGTTAAAATATAACAATAATACATGACATGACAAAAAGCTGACATGTCATGTTAAAGAAGGAGACTTGTAGCTCATAAAAGGGAAAAAGTGATTCTTAAAAGCTTTCACCCGAAAACTCCCCTTTAACAATTCTGAGACTCAAATTGTTATATTTTAGATCATTCGATATCCCACAGATCGCTAAGCTCTGCTGGTTTTACTATTTTTTTTCAGTCTTTTTTTCTCTGCTTCAGTTTGGATAAATGCGCTTCCTATTACTTCAAGTTCACTAATCTTTTCTTCAGTATTAACCAATTTGTCATTAATCCCATTCAATTTAATTTTAATTTTTAAAAATATATTTATTTATTTATTTGACTACCCCAGGTCTTTGTTGCAGCATGCGGAATCTTTTAGCTACAGCCTGTGAGATCTTTAGCTGTAGAATACCAACTCTTACTTGCGGCATGTGGGATCTAGTTCTCTCCCAAGCACGGGACCTGGGGCCCCTGCATTGGAAGCAAAGAGTCTAAGCCACTAGACTAGCAGGGAAGTCCACTAATTTTAATTTTATTTTTCTTCTCTGGAAATTTAGTTTTGTTGCTTATTATATCTTCCATTTTATCCTCAATATGCTAATCCACATTTCTTTTGTATTCTTCAGCAGTTATGCCTATTTATGATACCTGTTTTAATGTCTTCAATAATTGCACTATCTCTGCCATTTCTGTGTCTATTGCTGCAACTGATTTTTTTTCCTTTGTTTGTGTGGCAAGTTTTGATAGGATGCTAAATATAACACATTCTAGTTTATTGTTATTCAGTCGCTAAATCATGTCCAGCTCTGTGACCCCATGGACTGCAGCACATCGGGATTCCCTGTTCTTCACTATCTCCCAGAGTTTGCTCAAACTCATGTCCATTGATCCAGTGATGCCATCCAACCATCTCAGCCTCTGTCACCCTCTTCTCCTGCCCTCAATTTTTCCCAGCATCAGGGTCTTTTCCAATGAGTTGGCTCTTTGCCTCAGGTGCCCAAAGAATTGGAGTTTCAGCTGCAGCATCAGTCCTTCCAATGAATATTCAGGATTGATTTCCTTTAGTATTGACTAGTTTTATCTCCTTGCAGTCCAAGGGACTCTCAAGAATCTTCTCCAGCACCACAATTCGAAAGCATTAATTCTATGGCGTTCACCCTTCGTTATAGTCCAACTCTCATATCCATACATGACTACTAGAAAAACCACAGCTTTGACTATATGGACCTTTGTTGACAAAGTGATGTCTCTGCTTTTTTAATATGCTGTCTAGGTTTGTCATAGCTTTTCCTCCAAGGACCAAGCGTCTTTTTGATTTTGTGGCTACAGTCACCATCTATAGTGATTTTGGAGCCCAAGAAAATAAAATCTGTCACTCTTTCCACTGTTTACTCGTCTATTTGCCATGAAGTGATGGGACCAGATGCCATGATCTTCATTTTTTGAATGTTGAGTTTTAAGCCAGCTTTTTCACCCTCTTTCTTTTTGCCTCTTTCACCCTCATCAAGAAAGAAGCTCTTTAGTTTCTCTTTGTTTTCTGCCATTAGAGTGGTATCATCTGCATATCTGAGGTTATTGATATTTCTCCCGGCAATCTTGATTCCAGCTTGGGATTCATCCAGCCCTGCATTTCCCATGTTGTACTCTGCATATTAGTTAAATAAGCAGACTAACAATCTACAGTCTTGTCATACGCCTTTCCCAACTTTGAACCAGTCAGTTGTTCTGTGTCTGGTTCTAATTGTTGCTTCTTGTTCCGCATACAGGTTTCTTAGGAGGCGGATAAGGTTGTCTGGTATTCTCATCTCTTTAAGAATTTTCCACAGTTTGTAATGATCCACAACATCAAAGGCTTTTCTTCAAGAGATCTCTAGTCTTTCCCATTCTATTGTTTTCCTCTATTTCTTTGCATTGTTTACTTAAGAAGGCTTTCTTATCTCTCCTTGCTATTTGTTGGAACTCTGCATTCATTTGAGTATATCTTTCCTTTTCTCCTTTGCTTTTTGCTTTTTTCTCTTTTCTCAGCTATTTGTAAGCTCTCCTCAGACAACCGTTTTGCCTTCTTGCATTTTTTTTTTTCCTTTGGTTGCCACCAAAGAAAAAATGGTTTTGGTTACCACCTCCTGTGCAATGTTATGAACCTCTGTCCATAGTCCTTCAGGCACTCTGTATACCAGATCTAATCTCTTGAATCTATTCATCACCTCCATTGTATAAGCATAAGGGATTTGATTTAGCTCATACCTGAATGGTCTCGTGGTATTCTTCAATTTCTTCAATTTAAGCCTGAATTTTGCAATAAGGAGCTCATGATCTGAGCCATGGTCAACTCCAGGTCTTGTTTTTGTTGACTATATACAGCTTCTCTATCTTCAGCTACAAAGAATATAATCAATCTGATTTTGGTATTGACCATCTGGTGATGTCCATATGTAGAGTTGTCTCTCACGTTGTTGGTAGAGGGTGTTTGCTCTGACCAGTGTGTTCTTGTGGCAAAACTCTGTTAGCCTTTGCACTGCTCCTTTTTGTATTTCAAGGCCAAACTTGCCTGTAACTCCATGTATCTCTTAACTTCCTACTTTTGCATTTTTAATCCCCTATAAAGAAAAAGGGGGCTTCCCTGGTGGCTCAGTGGTAAAGAATACACCTGAAATTCAGGAGCCGCAGGAGACACAGGCTTGATCCTTGGTTCGGGACGATCCCCTAGAGGAGGCAATGGCAACCCACTCCAGTATTCTTGCCTGTAAAATCCCATAGACAGAGGAGCTTGGCGGGCTACAGTCCATGGGGTTGCAAAGAGTCAGACATGACTGAAGCAACTGAGCACACACGCATGGTAAAAAGGACATATTTTTTGGTGTTAGTTCTAGAATGTCTTGTAGGTCTAAACTGTTCAGCTTCAGCCTCTTCAGTGTAAGTGTTTGGGGCATAGACTTGGATTAGTGTGATGCAGAATGGTTTGCCTTGGAAACAAACCAAGGTCATTCTGTTGTTTTTGAGATGGCATCCAAGTACTTCATTTCAGGCTCTTGTTGACTATTTTGAGGGCTGCTCCATTTCTTCTAAGGGATTCTTGCCTATAGTAATAGACATAATGGTCATCTGAGTTAAATTCACCCATTCCTACCCATTTTAGTTCACTGATTCCTAAAATGTTGATGTTCACCCTTGCCGTCTCCTATGTGAGCACATCCAATTTACCTTGATTCACGGACCTAATAGTCCAGGTTCCTATGCAATATTGTTCTTTACAGCATTGGACTTTACTTTTCACTTTGTTCTAGTTTCCTGAGTGCTATATTTTTGTTATATTTCTTTGGAGGATATCAACCTTTTTCTGACAAGTAGTTACCCACTTAATAAATAAATAAATCTACTTATGGGTTAACTTTCTTGTTTCTAAGCTCAGTTAAGACAAAGTTAGGGTCTTCTATGCAGATTTCTAGAATTCTTTATCTGTATAGCTTTCTCCTCTCAGATACATGTTCACATTCTAACCATCTAAGCCTCCTCAAATTCTGATCTTTTTATCTTCATATTAAGATACTGGGAGTCTGTTGAAGATCTCCTTCCTTACATTACTGTACAGAAAATGCCTTCTGACAGAAAAGTCACCACATTCATTGCCCTTTTTTCAGGGTTCCAATTTGTGTACTGCTTGTTGTCAAATACCTGAAACTACAGGGAGTAAAGAATTGTATAGCATGTATTATCATTATATTAAGAAAATGAGACATATACATGTGTGTGTGTTTATATTATGCTATTCAGCAATTTAATACATTACTTTAAAAAATTATTTCTTGAATTTCTGATTCCAGCCATAACAGAGAAATAGGACTTGGGATTATCCTCCCAGTGAAAATAACCAGAAAACTAGAAAAATATGATTATGGTTAGAGATAGTCAACTTTCCTTTTTATAGTTGCATAGTACTCCATTGAGTGAATATATCATAGTTTATTAAACCAAGTACTGAATGAGAACATTTGATGATTTTTGTTATTGTAAATAGTACTACTTCCCAGGAAGCACTAGTGGTAAAGAACCTACCCACCAATGCAGGAGGCATAAGAGGTGCTGGTTAGATCTCTGGGTTGGGAAGATCCCCAAGAGGAGGGCATGGGAAATCACTCCAGTACTCTTGCTTGGAGAATACCATGAGAGGAGCCTGGTGGGCTGCAGTTCATAGGGTTGCAAAGAGTCAGATGTGTCTGAAGCAACTTAGCACACACACACACAAATAGTACTAAAATGAACTGCCTTGTAAAAATGTCTTTCATAATTTCACCAATGTAACCTTGGGGTGCATTTTTAGAAACTGAATTACCAGTACTCTTGCCTGGAGAATCCCATGAACAGAGAAGCCTGGTGGGCTACAGCCCATAGGGTTGCAGAGTCAGACATGACAGAGGCCACTTAGCACACTCATGCAGGACAAGGGTAAGTGGATATATACTTTTGCTAGATATTGCCAAATTTCTCTCTGCAGATATATTTTATCATTGTTTCATTCCACCAGAAATGAATGAATGCCCCCCTTTTTTTTATAGTGTCACCAAAAAAATGTGTTGTGAAAGTTTTTGATTTTTGGCAACATAGTAAATAATGATGGTGCTAGTGGTAAAGAACCCACCTGCCAATGCAGGAGACATAAGAGATGCTGGTTTGATCTCTGGGTTGGGAAGATCCCCTGGAGGAGGCAATGGCAACCCACTCCAGTATTCTTGCCTGGAGAATCCCATGGACAGAGGACCCAGGCAGGCTACAGTCCATGGGGTTGCAAAGAGTTGGACATGACTGAAGCAACTTAGCATGCAGGTAGTAACTGAAAAATGGTATACTAGTATAATTTGAATTTGCATTTATCTCATTATGAATGAGGTTGAGTATCTTTTTATATGGTAAAAGACACCTGTATTTCCATATTTATGAATTGCCTGTAGCTTTCTATAGCTCACTTTTCTATAGGACTTTTGGCCTCTATTTTTAGAAACTCATTTTAAGGGCTGTGCTATCAGCTGCAGATATTTTTTCCTAGTTCGGTATTCATCTTTTTAGTTTGTGGTATCATTTGCCATATGAAGATGTTTTATTTTTATGTTACCAAGTTTATGTATTTTTCCTCTTTAGTTTTTAAATTTTGAGTCATAGTCCTAAAAGATTTCCTTGCTCCTAAGTTGAAAAGAATATACCCATATATTTATTGCAAATCTTCCCCAGTGGCTCAGCAGTAAAGAATCTGCCTGCAATGCAGGAGCCACAGGAGACACAGGTTCAATCCCTGGGTCAGGAAGATCCCTGGATAAGGACATGGCAACCCACTCCAGTATTCTAGCCTGGAGAAGCCCATGGACAGAGGACCCTGGTGGGCTGTAGTCCACAGGGTCTCAAAGAGTCAGACATGACTGAAGCAACTTAGCACATGCACGCACATAAATTTATTGAGTACTTATATAGTTTCATTTTTTTCATATTTTATCTCTTTATCAAGTTTACAATGAAAAAGAACTTGCAGCAAAAAAGTTCTGTTTTAAAATAGGGGCTTAAACACTTGCAAACCTCTTTCTCTGGTCTGGATTATATTCCACCAGATAAGTTGACATACAAAGTTTGACATTCCGGAGGATTTCTTTATTCCTTGGCCTTCAAAAATACCATTTACTTCTGAACCTCCTCCCTGTTCATTTTTTATAATTAGATCTTATATCCAAACGGAATTTTTCTTGGTGTATGGTGTGGGAAATATATCTAATTTTATCTTTTCCATATGGCTTTGTAGTTACTCCAATACCACTTTTGGAAAGTCCCTTTGATCCAATACTCTAAAAGTATGTTTCTTATACTAAATTTTCCTATGTAATTTGATCTATTTATGGATGTTCTATTCTGTCTCATTGATTTATCTATTTATTCAAGAAGCAGTACTATTAATTTTAGAAGCCTTACGTCTTTAACAACTGTAATGTCACAGAAAATAGCTGTGACTACTTGGGACAAAGTCAGAGCTATTACTCTGGTGGACTGACCTCAGCTATAGTTCCTGCTCTTTGAGGGTTCTTGGTTTCAATCTTTTCTGAGCCTGGATGCCAACCTGGCATTGATGCATGAGTTCTAATATCCACACAAAAAAATTCATTTTTTGGTTTTGGTAGTCAGAGTTGGGTTTCCAAAGCTTACACAAAAGGTCTTACTGTGGCTCTCTGTATTTGCCATGATTTGTTTATCTAAATTATATTAAAGAGATGCCTTTAACAGTAAGAATTGTAGTCAAAATGAGGGAAGAAGAAGGAGACACATTGACAGCCTGGGAAACAATGAATATGTGGGTGGGACATGGAGCAATTGGAGAAGAAAATAGCAACCCACTCCAGTATTCTTGCCTGGGAAATCCCATGAGCAGAAGAGACTTGTGGGCTATAGTCCATGGGGGTTGCAAAGAGTCGAACATGGCTGGACACTTGTCAGCATGGAGCAAAACCTGGCCTTTCTTTCATAAAACATGAAGAGAACCATTTCTCTGTATTAAAACTGCTATAACTTATTAAGACAGAAATAGAAACAAAAATGTTGGCAACTATAGTTTTAAAAGAAGCATTTCAATGATTATGTCAAAAATCATTCCAGCCTGAAGAGACCTGAGATGCTGCAAGATCACGGCTCCTTCCTGAGACCAGGCTTGAAATATTCCAGAAGCATCTTAATTTCCTTTTGGGTTTAGGTACAGGCCTAAACGTCTACATTAGGCCACGGTTTTCCTTCTAAAATATTGATAGGATTGCGTTACTCCTCTGCTTAAAGCCCTTGAATGTCTCCTTTTCTTATGGGCTTCCCCAGTAGTGCGGGTGGTAAAGAACCTGCCTGACAATGCAGGAGACCTAAGAGACACGGATTCAATCTCTGGATTAGAAAGATGCATGACAACCTTCTCCAGTATTCTTGCCTGGAGAATCCCATGGACAGAAGACCCTGCTTAAAACCCTTGAATGTCTTCTTTTCTTATAGAATGAAATTGAACTTAACTTGCTTGAAGATGCTTCAAAATCTAGCCTTAGCCTCAGTTTCCATACTTGTTTCTGAACAACCATCATATCAGACATGTATTCTAATTGTAGTAGTAGTAGTAAACAAAATTGCCTTATCAAATCCTATAGGTATATTGAAGGTGTCCTGTGCTTAAACTTATTTAAATTATATCTCTGGTGGTGGGGGGTGGGGGTTCGGGGAAGGGTCTTTATTTGTGTACAAGTCCTCAGTTAACTCTGATCTGCGCCCATGGCTAAGAACCACTGCTCCTGGTGTTTGCTGAAATGGATGGGGAGAGAGTTAGAAGCTGTTGGATAAGCGAAGAGACCAAGTTCATTTTCCAGGACTATAGATTTTTCCTGGAGAATTAAGAAATTCAAAACATGATTTTTGTATTAAAACAAATTGGCATTAATTATGAAATAAATGGCAAACATCAAGACAAAACAGAGGCATCAAACAGATATAAACAAACCACATTCACCCTTGTGGACTTTAACCTCAAATTATTTCTCAAGACTTCACACTCCCTGGCTTGGAAGGGAGAAGTTTGGAAACACAGCTACTGTACACAGCTTCCAGAACAAGAAGTAAGAATGGTCTTTTGAAGTGATATTTCAATATTTAAATTTGACAGATAGACTGTCTTAACTTCTCATCCTTCTTCTTTTAAACTTTATGCAGCTGTCAAATGAACTGGTTGTATTATGTATGCCTACTGTTTTTGATGGCTTGTTTTTCTATCAGGAGGCACCTGATAGATCTGGTTATCTCTCCTTTAGTGATAGTAGTAACTATTGATCATCCATATCTGAATTCAAATTCACTGAGCTGTAAAGTGAACTGGTCCTCACATCACAATGAAAAAAGCAGATGTGACGTGATGGTCTTATCCTCCCATTACAATAAAGAGCACAAGCTCTATACTGGAACTCTGGTCTTGTTACTAACTCCTTATCTGACATTGGAGTCTTCCCTGGTGGCTCAGGTGGTAAAGCATCTGCCCTCTATACAGGAGATCAGGGTTCTGTCCCTGAGTCAGGAAGATTCCCTGGAGAAGGGATTGTCTACTCACTCCAGTTTCTGGCCTGGAGAATCCCATGGACAGAGGAGCATGGCAGGCTACAGTCCATGTAGTTGCAAAGAGCTGGACATGACTGAGCGACTAACACTTTCACTACTTCACTTCACTTATCTGACATCGGGTAACCTTTTCCCTCTGGCTTCCTGGAGTCCTCATCATAAAAATGTGAGATATGCCTATAAAGCAGTTAGCATGGTGAGATGGGCACTTGTTATTTTTCCAAATGGAAATGGCTCTAAGACACATTTGATCATGTTATTACTAGAAAATGAACTTGGCATCAGTTACAGCAGAAGTAACTTATTATGCAAAAATTAAAATGAGTCCTTTGATTGTAGATTTCCCACTATCTAGGTTTTACTCACTGCATCTCCTGAGTATTTTAACCTGCTTTATGGTCCTATGTATTTCTTGGAATTAGATATTGAATCTCAGCTTTGGATTCTGGGGTTTTGATGAGATTCACACCTACTGTTTTTGCTATGATTACCTCATAATTGGTGGTCTGTTTTTCTATCAGGAAGCACATGATAATTCTGGTTATCTCTCCATTAGGGATATTAGTAACTATTGATCATCCATACCTGAATCCAAATTTACTGAGTTGCAAAATGGTAAACACCTCATGCGAAGAGTTGACTCATTGGAAAAGACTCTGATGCTGGGAGGGATTGGGGGCAGGAGGAGAAGGGGATGACAGAGGATGAGATGGCTAGATGGCATCACTGACTCAATGGACGTGAGTCTGAGTGAACTCCAGCAGTTGGTGATGGACAGGGAGGCCTGCTGTGCTGCAATTCATGGGGTCGCAAAGAGTCAGACACGACTGAGAGACTGAACTGAACTGAACTGAACTAGACTCTATATGTATTACATGAAATATTTCTATAAAGATAACATTCCCTCATCCACTGTCTGGTTACCCAGTAGTATTTTCATTCTTTATACTTTTCATTGCGGTAGAAGAACTGCTATTCTAACTGAATACTTAAACACAGAACATTAGAGCTTTAAACGATTTTCAGTCTAACCTAATCCAGCACTTTTTTATGGATGAAGAAATAAACTCAAAGAGGTTACATCAGTTTTCCAATTTCTAAAAGTTCACCGTAGTTAGTAGAGTCTCAGAAGGATACAAGCCAATTTGTTTTTCAGTCGCTAAGTTGTGTCCAATTCTTTGCGACCCCGTGGACTACAGCATGCCAGGTTTCCCTGTCCTTCTCTGCCTCCTGGAGTTTGCTCAAACTTATGTCCATTGAGTTAGTAGCCCATTCAACCATCCCATTCTCTGTCGCCCCCTTCTTCTCCTGTCTTCAATTCTTCCGCAGCATCAGGGTATTTTCCAATGAATTAGCTCTTTGCATCAGGTGGCCAAAGTACTGGAACTTCACCTTCAGCATCAATTCCTCCAATGAATATTCAGGTTTGATTTCTTTTAGGATTGAGTGGTTTGATCTCCTTGCTGTCCAAGGGAGAGTAAACACTGACATTTTAGGAATCAGTGAAGTAAAATGGATGGGAATGGGTGAATTTAGTTCAGATGACAATTGTATCTAATACAGTGGGCAAGAATCTCTTAGAAGGAATAGAGTAGCCCTCATAGTCAAAAAGAGTCCAAAATGCAGTACTTGGGTGCACTCTCAAAAATGACAGAATGATCTTGATTTGTTTCCAAGACAATTTAAGATGGGTTTATTTATAAAAAGACTAATTGCAAAGGTGTAGAGGAGTTACAGAGAAGCTTTAAAGAGCTGTGAACTCGGAGCTAGCAGCTTCAGAGCCATCATCATTTCTAGGTGTCAAAGGACAAGATGAGGGACAAATATGAAATCGTGTACTTCCTGTAGGATCTGCCACCTTGAGAAGAGAAACGACTTCCTATTGAGCAACATGGCCAGCCTGACATAACTCGTGAGTCACAATATCCGTCCTTCCTCAGATCTCCTGCCTAGACTCCCCATTGACCAAACCCAGTTGGTAAACAGAAAGCAAGGAAGCCCATTGATTTAATTCATACAGGTCAGCCTCCGGAGGTACAGACTATGCAGATACAAATGGAGAGTGGATCTAGAGAAGAGAACTCAGGAACAGGGCGCTGAGGCAGGATTGGATTCAGATTCTTGCTCCTACCTTACCATTCTTCCATGCGTTCAAATGTTTGTCTACATCCATGGATCTTATATTAGTAATTCACGGTCCAGGATAATGTCACCTTCCTCTGGAGTGAATTTTGTTTGTTGAATGCCTGGAATTTTCTTAATCCAGTTTCAGGGTTCGCGATTTATTTCCTGGGTTGCTCAGATGTTTGGAGGAAGAGTTGTTATCCATGAAAGGGTCATTTTGTGTCCAGTTCACACCTACTTCTAAACTATATCATCCTTGCTTTTTTTGCACCCTTCCAAGTGTCAAAAATATAGTTCGGCCTCCCAGTTGCCTAATTCAGATTCATAAAAATTGTCAAGCCAAAAGCAGCCCCAACTGTAAGCATGCCCTCTGAATCCCTGTCCTTTCTTCGAGAATCTGGTCAGATAGCTCCTCATTCTCTCATTAGTTCTTTGATACCTCTATTTTAAATTTTATCCAGCATTCTTAGTCTTCTCTGGTGAGAGGGTTGATCGGTATTATTTAAACTGGTTATAATCGGAAGCAGAAATCTCTCCTTTATATTTCTCTAGCTCTTTTTCAGGAAAAATTTTTACCTTTACCTGTTGGTGTTCTCAAAGGTGTCCCAAGGATAATCTCTAAGTGGAAGTGTGATGGATTCTGAATGAGGATATAATTTCAACCAGTAAACTTCAGCTCTGCTGCCATGCTTTTTTTTTTCCATGAAATGTTCTATATTATACATCACAGCTGCCAATCTGCTTCCTGAAGTTTTCAGCTTCTTAATAACACCAGAGATTAAGGGCACAGGGTGGAGTTAGACTGACATGTGATTGCTGAGATGAAAGTGTGAGTCTGAGGGCCATTGAACACAGAGAATTTTCCCAGTGTATCATAATTACAGAAACACCTGTGCTTAGGAGTTTGTACTGATACAAAGAAAATTCATGTAGCTTAATGGTCTGGAAGGTCCTTCATCTCAGACTCAGGCTCCCATGCCTTTTTAAAGTATAAAGATGTCACAGGGGAATTCCCTGATAGTCTAGTAGTTCTAGCTCTATGCTTCTACTACAAGGGGCATGGGTTTGATCCCTGGTCAGGGAACTAAGGCAATGGCACCCCACTCCAGTACTCTTGCCTGGAAAATCACATGGACGGAGGAGCCTGGTAGGCTGCAGTCCATGGGGTCCCTAAGAGTCGGACACGACTGAGTGACTTCACTTTGACTTTTCACTTTCATGCATTGGAGAAGGAAATGGCAACCCACTCCAGTGTTCTTGCTTGGAGAATCCCAGGGACGGGGGAGCCTGGTGGGCTGCCGTCTCTGGGGTCACACAGAGTCGGACACGACTGAAGCGACTTAGCAGCAGCAGCAGCAGGGAACTAAGATCCCACATGCTCAGTAAGGCCAAAATAAATTTTAATAATTAAAAAATAAAGATGTCACAGACTATTCATGATATTATAACTCTATCATGCATTCAGTATGGTTTAGTCTTTGCCAAGAGCTTCTACCGAGGCCTCTATTTGTGGTAAGGATCTAAACAATATGTTACTTCTCTATTTCCTTGAATTCTTTTTGTCCCTGATGCAGAAGGCCAATTTGTGAGCTTGCAATAAACAATGTAATCCCCTCAATTCCTGTTTTTTTAAGTTGATATAACTAGAAAGCATTGTATTTGACATATTCCTCTGAAATGCCTTTACTGAATTAATATTTAATATTATGACCTTGTCTTTAAAAATATGAAATCTAAGTCTGAAGAACATATATACTTGTTACCAATCCATATTCAACTGCATTGTATTGCCCAGTGTCCTCCATATCAGAGTCTATGTAATAAAGTCTTTATAGAATTCAGTGCCAGATTAAGACTTGACTCTTCATAGGAATATGTGTACTTTTATGTACACACGTGTTTTCTTTTTAAGTACATTTTTATGTACTTTTATGTGTTTTCTTTCTGACAGTCAAAGCACAGAGCTAAATTTAGCAATCAAATTTTTAATTTATCCTAGCTGCTTGATACCTTTTACTAGCTTCCTTGTTCATTTCTGATACTTTAAAATTATATTTACCTTGTTTTGTACATAGCATTTAATACTTTTTGGAATTAAGAGTATATAATATTCCTATTTATCTACCTGAGGATGCAGAGAAAGGGGCAAATCTGTCACCTAAAGTAAAAGCTAGTTAGCTAGAAGACACCTGTCCATTTCAGGTTTAAAGTTTTCCCTTTTATCTCTTTAAGAGTAAACCTGGAAGCCCAGCCAGGCAATGATTTCTCTCCTGTCAACCACTACCACGTTAGATGTGCTTTTGGATTAGAAAACCCTGCTCCTTATACACAGATGAATTGCAAAAAGCAACCTCTGGGTGATCCAATTAGAAAAAGGCTTTCATTCCTCCAGACCCACAAGCCCTGAGGCAGGCATGGCAAAATGAAGGCTATGGGGATTTCAGCACCACACCCATGCCCTCAGCATGGTGTCCCTGCCTACTCAATTTGACTTGTGTAGGACTCAATTTGAGTTGTGAACGGAACTATTTGAATTTATACACTTTGAACTGTTCATCAGCTATAAAAATGTAAATTTAATCTGGATTCATTTAAAGAAGGCTGTGTACGATTAATCAGCTAAACCATGCCTGATTAGGTGGGAGAGCCCTGGGACCAAGAACTGCTTTTTTTTTTTCTTCCACATTGTATTGGAGTTTGGGTGCCAGTAACCAGTAACATCTTTGAAGATATTAAATCAAGTCTAAATAAAACTAAGTGGCCAAAGTAAAACAAATCGTGTATGAATGATGGCTCTGAAATAATCTGGAAAGGAAGCAAAGGTGACGTAGTCTAAAAATTATGGTTTTTAGAAAATAGCTTTATGAATACTCTTGGACCTTATTTGTGTAGTTAAATGCTATTTGAGAATTTGGGCATTCTAATTTTCCAGATATGGTCCCAAAGACTCTCCTGCATTTGTTGTTTTGGGTCAGGATGGGGTAGAGGATTGTATACTTTCACAGAAGTTTGGAGGTTTTACAAGTTGTTGGAAATATTAAAGGACATATAATGATTAGCAATCCACCCATATTTTGTTTCTGTATGATCAGCGATTCATTAAATATCTAAATTTTCCTATGGTATCAAGTTTAAAAGCAGATGTGGATCCCATAGATTTCAGGTTCCTTATTATAAGTTTACTTCCATTATTTTACAAATCTTTAGAAAAAGCTAAGGTCATTTGGCTTCATTGAGGATACAATTGTGCAGATACAATTGTTCAGCTGCTAGGTGTTTCCCCACATTACTTTCTTTCTTCTTTTAACCCTTTCCTACCTAACTATTTTATCCTCCTTTCCCCCTGTTGATTAGTCGCTAAGTCATGTGGGATACTTGGAACCCCATGGACTGTAGCTTGCCAAGCTCCTCTGTCCGTGGGATGTCTCAGGCAAGAATACTGGAGTGGGTTGACATTTCCTTCTTACCCACTCAGGGACAGAACCCACCACTCCTGCACAGACGGATTTTTCACCACTGATCCACCAGGGAATCCCCGCTTCCCGCCTAGCTTGTATGTAATTTGCAGTATTCTACCTTTTTCATAGAACTTAATCATCTCGGTTCCTGAAAGTCCAAACCTGTTTCGTTATTTCACTGTAGGTTCCACTGGTTCTCCTAAAGTTATAGTATTCTGGAGAAGTTCTCTGAGAACTTGCACATATGTTTTTACTTTTCAAATAAGTAGATACTCTGATTGCTCTTAAGCAAGCCAGGCATTCCCCGATCCCCACCGCCACCCCTAGTGCAATTAAAAAAAAAAAAAAATTGAAGTAATTGCTTAATTTCCCTCTTTCATCTGGCAGATAGATGATTTGCCAAGTCCAGGATAGAACCGGTTTTCTATCTCAAGTAAGTATACGGTGTGTTGGGGGAAATTTTATGAACTCAAATGGGAACGCAAATGCTATACAGTTCAGCACTTGGAGCTAATCATTCACGACAGCAGAGCTATTGAAAACCTGAAAACGTCTACCAGGGGCAGACCCGATAAATTCAGCCTGCCACTCCCGGAGAGCCACTGTCACCAATACACCATTCTCCAGTTGAGGCCGCCTGCAGGACCGTAGTTAAAATCCTCGGGCCTAGCGCCACGCGGGTCTCCCCACGCTGCCCTATTGCTCCCCGCGCCGCACATGGGACCCGACAGCATCGCGGAGCTAGGCCGGCACAGGCCGGAGGAGGGCGCCGTGGTTACGGGGAACGTGGCGCGTGCCTCCTGGCGCTGGCTGAGAAGACCCGAGTATTCGCAAGAGAGACTTTTTTGGGGGCCATCCTATAGTCGCGTGCGCTCCGGGCTTTTGCCTACTCCAGGTTATCTTGGGTGGGGAGCCCAGTGGGTGACGGAGGAGAACCTTGGCCTCGCGCGGTGCTCCGGGCTGGGCTGCGGTCCGGGAGCCGCGACGCGGTCGGTTTCGTCCGGACTCGAGCTTCCCAGCAGCGCCCTCCCCCGGGGCGGGCCCAGACTTTCAGTGCCGCGACGAGTGGGCGGCAAAAAGCCGGTGGCGGACCTGGCGAGCCGCTGCCAGGAG
>NW_011494770.1:4306358-4306545 GCF_000754665.1 Bison bison bison
ACTGAAGGAGCCGGGACCGCGCTCCCCGGGGGCCAGGGTGCATCGCACCCGGAGAGCGGCGCCCTTGAGCCGCACCGCCTAGCAGGTTCGCGAGCCGACTTGTCCGCCGGCCAAGAAAAGGAAGCGCTGTCCCTTCCCGCTCAGCCGGCCTCCCCACCCCTTGTACTCTACACCCTGCAGCGGGCGA
>NW_011494770.1:4307182-4344981 GCF_000754665.1 Bison bison bison
GCTCCCGGCGCCGGGTGTCCCAGTGCCACCTCCGGGAGCAGCGCCACCCGGTGCCGGGGCAACTCTGGGGGCGGAGGCGGCCGACGGACCACGGTGGCCTATGTCATCAACGAAGCGAGCCAGGGGCAGCTGGTGGTGGCCGAGAGCGAGGCCCTGCAGTGCCTGCGGGAGGCGTGCGAGACGGTGGGCGCCGCCCTGGAGACCCTGCATTTTGGGAAACTGGACTTTGGGGAAACTGCGGTGCTGGACCGATTTTACAATGCAGGTGCGTGCGATTTAACAATGCAGGGCCCCAGCCTCCGCGGTCAGGGGCCACCGCAAAGGGAAAGCTGTTTTTTCCTACCCCAACCCCCCGCCCCCATAGGAAAAATCGATCAGTTTCTGGGCAGCAATTGAGCATCTTACTTATTTACTTCTTGCCCCACCTTAGGGGCAGCGAGCGGCGCTGCGTGACTGCTCGGGTCGCTCGCAGCTCGGGGCAGAGAGTCTGACCGCCCGGCCGCCGGCCCGCGCTGGGAGTCCCGGGGTGCGTGGGGTCCTCTTGAAGAACTTCTGTTCGCCTGCAGTGCGAGTTATTTGTCCCAGTCAGCCCTGCCTTATTCAGTGTTTTGGTTTCTCTTCTGTTAGATTTGGCCCACATTTTCCTTCTATATATACCTGTGCCTGTTTTAGAAGATGTCCTCATTTTTTTCCGTGTACTTTTGAGAGTACAAAAATTCTGACTTCTGCCACGCAGCCAGCTGCACGCAGAGCGGATCTGTGTGAATTTGCATGTTATGTCACGATCTTCCCAGCTCCCTTTCCCTGAAGTTTAGTGGCTTGATTTCCCATCTCTTACCAATTTGAATTTTCAAGTAATTACTTTCAAAAGCAACTTTTTTTAACTTAACACTAAACTTGCGTGATATCTCTGTTGGAATTTTGGTGAAAAAGAGCAGAGTCTATTTTTCATGACTCCATATACCCCCATGGGCTGGCAAGTAGATAATTTAACATTATGTAAAACGCTGATACGCAGTTTTAATAACTAAGTTAGATTGGCCATTAAAGTGTGCCCATTAAAGTGACTGCTAGAGTAATTCATGAAAAAAAATCTTTCAGCCTATTACAGATTTCAGAAAGTGTCACTGCAATTCAAGGGACTGAAGCAATTTGCTATCTATTAGCAAATGTTAGAGATAAAAGCATGTTATTGAAATTAACCTTTAGCACCCTGTACAACCAATGTTGAGAATATATACATATTTATTTTTTTATAAGTGTGGGCATAAAATTTGATTTAATGGTGCTTTCAGACAATAAGTTTCTTGCATTGTGATCACATAGAAGGTTTTATATTCCAATCTTGTTTCCAGTTCTGATTCTCTTCAGTCTTTTCAGAACACCTGAAGAAGGCTTATTTTAGTCTTGGAATTCAGCCAAAACTGAATATTTTAAGAACAAGAATTTCATGTTAAGGAAGCCAGATTGAATAAACTAGGATTTTCTGGTTCTGGTGTATTTTACTGTCTTAGTCTTCATAACTGGAAATGGGTAGAATATAGTTTAGCTTGGTTGTGTGACTTGCTATAAAAATTACATAAATGTTTCTAAAAATTACAGCATTTTTATTTTTGGATTATAATTTGGAAAAAGCTTCAAAGAACTGAAAGATATATGAGGAAAACACCCAATGAAATGCTAAGCCTATTTTTATTGTTTTGATAGATTGGGTATTTTTTTTATAAAATAATCTTTAAGCTAACTTGAAAGACTTTCCTAACAAGGTTCACGTAATGTTTATTCTCCAAATACTATCTCTGGGAAAGGGAGAGAGAAAGATTAGAAGGTACCAGACATTTGAAATGTATCTCATTTAATACTCCAAACAAGCCCATGAGGGAAGTACTTAGCTATCTTCTTAGATGAGAAAACCAAGGGCTCCATCACTGGTTCAAGGTCATGGGTAACAACTGGTCAATGGAGGGTCCCACTTTGGGTGCCTGACTCTAAAAGGTATGGCTTCACCCTTGCTACCTCCATTTAGCTGGACTGATTTATTCTCAGAATTAAGAGAGGGAAACATCAAACTCGTGGTGGAGAGCTGGCAGGGACCTTGTGAGCCATTGTGTGCAATGTGGAATAGTGGGGAGGAGGGCACATTCTAGGGAGACCAGTGTTTCCGGGCCCGCTCTGTCCCATCCCACTGGTGAGCTCAACCACGGCAGGCCCCAGTTTCACCCCTGCCTGTGACACGAACCCTCAGGTCTCTCATTCAGCAAGAAAACGTTGAAGATGTGACAGAATGAAAATGGTATCGGTTTTGTTTTTCTAAACTGAGGGAGGCCAAGGTGAACAGTAGTAGAACTCAACTTCTGATTTCTAAGAGAGCACTTGCTTGTCCTCTGTAAAGGGCCAGATGGCATAAACGTTTTAGATTTCCCTGGAGGTGCCTCTCACACCTCCTCAGCTCTGCAGGTGTTACTCAAGAGGAGCCATAAAGAGGATCTAAATAAATCATCATGGCTGTATTCCAACAAAACTTGGTTAATGGATGTTGTCAGATTTATGAAATTTATATCTCATATTATTCACAAAGTGATATTCTTTTGATTTTTTCTTTTTTTTTCCTCAACCATGTAAAAAATAGAAAAACCATTCCTAGCTTGCAGGCCTTGCAAAAACAGGCCTGGTAAGATTTTGGCCCCATGCTGACCTCTTCTCTACATCTACTACTGCCACGTTAAAGTTGAATCGTTATGACATAGTGGGAAGAACTTTATCCCTCTAGTTTGGTCTGAGTCTTTATCCTGACTCTGCTCTGAACCATGTAATTCTGAGTATGGTCAGTTGTCTCCTTCAGTGGCCTAAACAATTGGATCAGGGATGGAGGGAGAGAGGGGAGATGAAAGTAAATTTCTAGGATTCTCTCATGTAATCCTATGAGTTTGCAAAGGAAGGCAGCAAGGTGGGCTAGGACAGAACATCTGAACAAGAGTTTCACGATCTGGATTCTGGTCTTGGTTCTTCTCTGCTGCTAAGTCACTTCAGTCGTGTCCGACTCTGTGCAACCCCATAGATGGCAGCCCACTAGGCTCCCCCGTCCCTGGGATTCTCCAGGCAAGAACACTGGAGTGGGTTGCCATTTCCTTCTCCAATGCATGAAAGTGAAAAGTGAAAGTGAAGTCGCTCAGTCGTGTCTGACTCTTAGTGACCCCATGGACTGCAGCCTACTAGGCTCCTCCGTCCATGGGATTTTCCAGGCAAGGGTACTGGAGTGGGGTGCCATTGCCTGGAGCAAATCATTTAAAATCTCAGAGAAGAGTTGTAATAACTGGTCTCTGAGATTCCCTCCAGCCCTAAATTCTGTACTTTAAAATTATAGCAGTATTGATTTAAAAAGGAATCACTTCAGTTCATAGAGATGAATGAACCGCGTGTATATATAATGTTGCCATCTCCAGGAGCTCAGGGTTGGTGAGCAGCACAGATTCAAGTGCAGATTCCTGGTTGTGAGCGTCCTTGCAGAATGCTTTGGGTTTCCAGGAAGTAGCCTCTAGAATCAAACTGGAATAAGGGTGGGTCAGAGGTGACCCCTAACCTGAAATAGAATGGTAAACAAGGAGGATTTACAAGGGCCTCAACATTTAAAATGGAATGTTGGCGTTGAAGTAGTTTGATTACATTTTTACAAGCTTCTGCTCTTTATGTGTACGGGGGTTTTCTAAAGAGTAGATTGCAGTTACAGGTTTTCACTGATTTTTCCTATTTGATTATTGTTCAACTATAATCAAGTTTGTTCTTTGACTACCCTTGTCATTCTCTCTTTCATTTCCATCTTGAAACTAATATTCTATCCAATATTTTATGAAAATTCATCATATATACAAGACTATCACTCAGAGATGTTGGTTGACAGGCTAATAACACCCCTTCCCAGACCCCTGCATTGTAGACAGTAAATTTCTAGAAAAGCTAAGCGATATTAGTGATACAAATGTCAGTGATACAGAAGTTAGTGATGCAGAGCTATTCCACTGAGGTAGATAGGCCCCAAATGGCAGGGAATCAAATTTTTTTAAAAAAATGAACACTACTTTTGCAAAGTATAGCTGGGATAGACTTTATTATTCCCCTATTTGCTTATGAGAAAACTGAACCATAAAGGAGTTATATTCATTCATTCAGCCTAAATGATTTAAGGTTGCTGCTTAGAACCAGAAGCACACTTTTTCTTAGAAACAGTATTATAGATGGTGGTTAGATTTGGGTCTAGCCTGTAAGAGCCCTCCTAACTCAATGTACTTGAAGTCTGGAGCCCCTTTGTCTATTTAAGCAGTAAAATTATGTTGCTGGCCAACCTAAAACTGAGACTTTGAGTCCATCTTGCCCTGAGTTAGAATTGGTAACATGTATTTACCTAGCTTCTGGTAGTGTCTTGGCTGGATGTAGGAGTATCACTTGGGATTGGTGGTGTTGGAAGGAGAGGCTGTGGTGAGGCAGGGGACAAAGGAAGGCTTGGGAAGTTTCGGGGAGAGGAGGGAGGTGAGGGACGGTGAGGGAGGAAGAAGGATGTTCAGTGAAGGAGGAAGCGATGTCAGCAGGAGATCTAGGAACACTTTCACCTTCACCCCCTCCAAACCTATTTATGGTCTTTGAATTCCAGCTGATCTAAGACCCAGGGACAGTGTTCTGTTCACGGCCACCTCACTCCTTCTTAGGGGGCTCACAATTGAATGGCTGCCTGTTTCCCCCTTCCCTGCCTCCACACCGCGCCCCCCGCCCCCGACCCAAATTACCATTGTATCCCCTGGCCTTTCTCTTAGGCAAGCTTTCTGTAGATTGCAATCTCTTACTCAGCCTATCACCCAGTAGCAGCAGTGGGGAACAGGAAGGAAACATATGCAGGTCAAAATTTTAAGAATTTAGCCTTTATATTTTCATCTGTGTAGTGTTCCCGCCTTGCTTGTGATAATAGTCTCCTATTTGGCCATGTCACTGGACAGGCATCTGAACTTTCTGGGTTTGGTTTCACTTGCTTCCAGCACAGCTCCCTAGGACTTCCAATCTTATTTGATAACAAAACAAAGCAAACATAACCTTTGTATCCTGTATATCTCAGAATGAGAAGTTCCTGAGAATCTTCCAGCCCACTTCTGCATCTTCTGCTTTTAAATCCAATGAAGCTTTTATCCATACTGTCTCATATACTTGGAGAAGGTGGTGTCAGTATTTCCTAAATAGTGGTTCCCATGAACTGGTTTTTAAAAAGTTGAAGATTGACATGAATTTGTCATGATTTTATTTTTCCAAGTAAGGATATTAAAAAGAAAAAGAAAACTCAAAAACCAGCCAACTACTGCCACTATTTCTTAAAAAGACATTCTTTTTAATGTTAAATTAGGGAAACATAATCTTAAAACAAAGAATAGCTTTTTACATACAGTAAATATATGGGAAAATGCATTTTATTTTTCCTATTTCGCTATGATGGATAAAAAACTCTATCATGCCAATCAACAGAATGGTGTTTGAGAACCTCTGATCTAGACCACCTACAAGCCCCTTCCCACTTCCAGTCAGTCTTTCTTCAACCAAGGAAAAAGCCTTAGAAAATTATCAAAAGAGCAAATGTTGGCAAACTCATAAAAAAAAAAAAGGTCTAGTTTAGGAAGGGGTTAAAAAAAATTATCCCAGTGGAGCCACGCTTGTGTTTTTTGCTGGCATATCATTGCCACCCTGTGGGAGCCCAGAGCACTGTGCCTCCTCTTGCTTTCTTGGAGGCAAAATTTTCCAAAAAGGATTTTACTAGAAAATTAGAAAAAAAGCAAAGCTAAAAAGAAAACTCCAAAACACAAAGTACACTTGTTTGTAGAGCACTCATTTCTTACCCTAAATAGTCAAGTGCAGATTGTCATCATTGATCCTGCTTCCCAGGCTCCTGGCTCCTTGGCTCAACTTGGTCACCTTTGGTCTGCTTCATACAGTCGTCAGTTGAGAGTTACAGTCGGTTCCACCTCTAGGTGAAGCCTAATTATAGGCACACAACTTGGCTTTGTCTCACCAGTGGCCTTGGCTGCTGCCAGCCTTCTGGGAGTCCTCTGCTACGAATTAGTTCCCCTCCGGTGGCTACGGGGACTGTCCCCTGCTTCCTGTTTTGGAGGCCTGGTTAGCGGCCCGTTCAGTTCCTGTTTCTGGTTTGCAGGATAAAACTGGTTCACGGCTTCTTTGTGGAGCAGTGGGAGATCGACAAGCACAAAGCCCAATGAATATGCGAGTTTCCACCAACAGGTACCAACTGGTTCTGCTTTGCAAGTAGTTGTCCCAAGTGTTCCCTTTGAGCAGCACCCCACTCTGCCTGAGGCAGGATGAGAGTTGAGACTGTAGTAAGTGAGGTGGGCGTGGACAATGTTGCAGGAACTACAGCTTTGTGGGTATCAGGAAGAAACCGGTTACCAACAGCCTTGGGAAAGGTACATCTTGAAGAAAACCGCCTCACCATCCTGTAAACTGGATATAGTTAAGTAGGGAAACTGGCTTTGTTTAAGAAAGATTCCCCTTATTTTCAGGGAGCAAAGTTCGATTTGCAAGTTTTATTAGTGGCATAAAAGAAAAATAGGAAAGCAGAGCAAAATGATAAATTATTTTAAAATCCATTGATGATTCTAATACACTGACTGCTTTCATTGTTTTTCTGTATTGGCTTTTATCTCTGGCTGAAGATGCTGACTTAAGGAACTCATCAAAATATGTGTCAGATTATTAGAGAAGGAGACAGGGTATAAGGCAAAGCTGATTTTTAAAGTCTTGTCGAATTGTACCAACAAAAATTTAAAGTGAGTACCTAACATCTTAATGTGTTTTATTTTGTAATTTTTTTTCTGAAGAAAATATAAAAACTAAAAGATACAGAATCCAGGCTACCTTGTGGCAGTCTTCTTAGGAGACAGAGAAGAGAGGAGAAAAAAAATTTAAATGTTCTTAGAGTCTCCTACTAGAAATCCTAGCAGAGCCAATCTGTGTAACTTAAATGCTTCAGGAGTTGCACAGTGTAGCAGTAAACATTTCATTACATGCCAGCCTTTTCTGTTACAATAGGTAATCAACAATGGGCAAAGCAATTGCCTTTGGTATATGATTCATACAGGAAGCAAGTTATATTCTTTGGTACAGTAAGGCTCTAAAAGTAGTTCTGACCAATTGCATTAGTATTTTCCAACACTTTTAGTCTCTTCTAAGACCTCTTAAGTGGAGAAGGCAATGGCACCCCACTCCAGTACTCTTGCCTGGAAAATCCCATGGACGGAGGCGCCTGGTAGGCTGCAGTCCAACAGGGTCGCTAAGAGTCGGACACGACTGAGCGACTTCACTTTCACTTTTCACTCATGCATTGGAGAAGGAAATGGCAACGCACTCCATAAGAGACAGAAACGGAGCGGAACTACCCTAGTGAATTATTAGTGGATGTCAGGCCATTTGACTGTTGACTCCAAACCATGTAAAACTGGGTATTTGCCTGATCGTGGGTTAGTCACTAAGTCATATCCAACACTTGCGATTCCATAGATTGTAGCCTGCCAGGCTCCTCTGTCCATGGGACTCACCAGGCAAGAATACTCTGGAAATCTTCCCAACCCAGGAATCAAACCCAGGTCTCCCACATTGCAGGCAGATTCTTTACCAACTGAGCTATGAGGGAAGCCCTCTTTTTGAGGAAGCTATCACTTTATTTGGGTAGCACTGGCCTTAAATTGGGCTTCCATGGTGGCTCAGACGGTAAACTGCCTGTTAACGTGGGAGACCTGGGTTCAATCCCTGGGTGAGGAAGATTCCCTTGGGAAGGAAATGGCAACCCACTCCAGTACTCTTGCCTGGAAAATTCATTGTCCTTTCAAAATCTTAGTTACTCCTATTTCTTATTTGAAAGTCACCCCCAAAGAATTAAGGAAACCTAGGCTATGACATGTCAAGTACCTCTTGATATCACATTCAGTTCAGTTGCTCAGTCGTGTCCGACTCTTTGTGACCCCATGGACCACAGCACTCCAGGCTTCCCTGTCCATCACCAAGTCCCGGAGTTCACTCAGACTCACGTCCATTGAGTCGGTGATGCCATCCAGCCATCTCATCCTCTGTCGTCCCCTTCTCCTCCTGCCTTCAATCTTTCCCAGCATCAGGGTCTTTTCAAATGAGTCAGTTCTTCACATCAGGTGGCCAAAGGATTGGAGTTTCAGCTTCAGCATCAGTCCTTCCAAACAGTTTCTTGTGACAAAAATAAGTTTAGAGCTGAGGCTATCGAGGACCAGGAGCCTGATTCCTGCTGTCTTGGGACCATGGCAGGTCTTACCTACCTCTTGAGTGTTTTCCAGGTTTATAGTTTGTTCACACCGGGGTGTAGGTGATGTCATGTGGCTACATGAGGGTGATAATATAAATGTGTGTTGTTTTATGCAATGGAGTCCTCTTTTGATTATCTTATGTGCTCCAGAAAATACATAGATGTGGCAGTGTAGTTGCTCTATATGTCACAGTTGAGAAAACTCCTCCTTGGAGAAGGGTATTTGACTTTGGCCAGAATAAATCAACTGGCTGAGTAGGGAGTCAAACTCATGTCTTCAGAGTTCCGAATAATCCAGGTGTTTTCTCCTTGCAGTGAAAAACATTTCAAAACACATATGCTGTTTAAGAGGATCAGTTCTAACATCTTGGTCCATGATAAGGAGAATTTGAAAAGTCGAGATTTCTCTCTCTCTCTTTCACATACACACACACACACACACAATCAGGAATGCTGAAATGATTTGCTAATAGATGCCAAACTGACTAATATGTTGTAAGACAATTCTATAGGTATAAATGCTGGAGTCATCTTTTCTACAGGATGGAAATCAATTGTATCTCTACCAAAGAATATTTCTTTGTATTGCTGCGGACGGATATTATTTGCAGTACTATCAGTTTTATACAACTTAATGTTTATCCCCAAAGCATTATCAAATGGTTTTATCACTAGAAGGACAATTAATGGTTGTTGTTTTTTTTTAAATCAGATAATTCCCAGAGCATGGCTTGACCAGAACCAAGTCAGAATAGACTGGTGTGTTGCTTACAGTGTCTGCAAACCCAGCTCTATTCATATACTGGGAAATCATTATTACTAATAGGAACTTCAGTAGTCCAGACACCTTCAAATAGGTTTCTCTTTTACAGAAAAAAATGCTTATAATATTTTAGAGGACTAGCAAATTTGCTATAAAACTCTACATACCAAATATATTACTTTGATCTTTGTAGCTTAAGGCCAGTGAACCAACCAGTGCAGTTGCTCAGTCGTGTCCGACTCTTTGCGACCCCATGGACTGTAGCCTACCAGGCTCCTCCATTCATGGAATTTTCCAGGCAAGAGTACTGGAGTGGGTTGCCATTTCCTTCCCAAGGGGATCTTCCTGACCCAGGGATTGAACCCAGGTCTTCCGTGTTAACAAGCAGTTGCTTTACCGTCTGAGCCACCATGGAAGCCCAATTTAAGGCCAGTGCTACCCAAATGAACACCATATGTTACTGTGTGCTGGGTGCCATACCAATTACTCTACATGCCCAATCATATTCCTTATTTAATGTTTATGAGTTAGATGGCATCAATAGATCAGTTTTACATATGGGGAAATTGAGACCCAGCAGAGGTAATCAACTTTCCCAGTGCCACTTGATGGAACCAAGTTTTGAATCTGAGGCTGTCTGATCCCAGAGTCTGTTCATTTATTTATTGAGAAATGAGAATGTATTTAACTCATGGGGCTGTAATAGTTGAATAAAAATGAATATGGTTTCTTATCTCACAGCATATATGGAAATCAGATCCAAATAGATGAGGGACTTAACGCTGAGAGGCAAAATTCAGAGTCTGTTCATTTATAACTATGCTCTCTTGTCTCCTAGAAATAAATTTTCTGTTTGAGAACATTTAAATTACAGCCTTCTCATCATAGACATTAAAGTTGACTACTTAAAAATCTGCAAGATTTCTTTCTAAGGTCTGCACAGAATTAGGCTGAGTGTAATTTCTGCCTTTTATGATCTTTCAGTCTGCCCATTGAATTCAACAATTTAATAAGTAATTATTTAATAAGCCTATCAAATGCAGGGTGATATTCTAAGTAGTGAATAAGTGAAAAATCCAAGGAAACTCTTACGGACTTCATAATATGGGTGATTTCACTGAATGGGACACATGAGAACAATGTACATTACTGTGAAGATAAATGTGAAAATGCATTGAAGACCAAAAGCTTACACATCTGTGAACTATGCATTAGGCTCTTCATTTATTTTTATATGAAATCAGTATCATGTTCAAAATTATGTAAATAAGTACTCAATTGTATTAAAAATCTTTAGGGTCTTTTATAAATATTGACAGACTCTCACTAAATTGACCTCAGGGAAGTATTGTAATTAATTCTTAAACGAAGAAGAATTTTTATATTCTGACTCATAGAAAGAAGTAGAGTTACTACCTGAGACTTAGAATCTTTTTTCTTATATTTTGTTTTTATAGTAGTGAAATTTGATCTGGCTCAAAATTCTTTTGTATTAGTCCTTTTAGTTTGTGAAAAAAATTGAGGCTATTTTAGGTAATTGCAACACACCAGTGGTGTAGTATCAATTTAAGATTCCTTAGGCTATAGTCCATGATTGAATTGTGTTGCTTGTTTGTTGATAATACCTGGGGTTTATGTATGGTCCTTGGTTGACAGGAAATTTGGCACCCCACTCCAGTACTCTTGCCTGGAAAATCCCATGGATGGAGGAGCCTGGTAGGCTGCAGCCCATGGTGTCGCGAAGAGTCGGACATGACTGAGCGACTTCACTTTCACTTTTCACTTTCCTGCATTGCAGAAGGAAATGGCAACCCACTCCAGTGTTCTTGCCTGGAGAATCCCAGGGACGGGGGAGCCTGGTAGGCTGCCGTCTATGGGGTCGCACAGAGTCGGACACGACTGAAGCGACTTGGCAGCAACAGCAGCAGCAGTCAGGTTGAATGCAGAGTTACTGAATGGCTTGTCCAGAATGAGCCTATTAAACAAACAGAATTCCATTTAGATAATGGAATTTGAATGGCAGACATGTATTAGATACAGTGATGCATGCAGGACTGTATCTGTATTACGGTATATATAAAAATGACTAAGTTTGAAATCTGGGCTATCTTTGAAGTTCCTAATCATAGTTATTAATGTATACTTTACATAACCTTTCTAATTGTTTTTGAGTCACACGCGTACAATTGATGTATGTTAGCTCTATCAAGACAATTTCTAGAAATTGATCTTGGGAAACTAGTTTTGGTTGATCCAGTGAAAATTCAGATAATTAGATCTGGACAGTAAGATTTTAGTTTTTTGAAACTAATTCTTGGTCCATTTACTGTTAACTATTTATATACAGTCAGAGTAAGAAAAGATTTCTAGGCCATGTAGAGGGGCAGAATCTGGCTTTACAACCTAATGTATCTCTTTGTGTGTGTGTGTTGTTAGTTGCAAAACAGGATTGGGATGTAAGTTGCTTGGCTTGACCTACTGAAATTCGAGAACAGTGTTGTAGCTTGCGCGTGAGTTATGGTGAGAATAGTTGGCTTAACTTTTCTTGCCCAGCAACTTAGTACTGCCAATAGCCTAGGTGCTTAAAGTACATTTGGCAGTTGGTAAATCTGAAATAAAGTTGGAAAGGAAATGCTAGGCTTGACTCTAAACAGAATCCTAGATTCCTCTTTCCTTTATAAATGCAATAGTGTAGAACATTTATTTAATCATTAAATATGACACGTGAGTGCGTTACCAAGGACTGATCCTGCTGTGTTTACTAGAATGTTGACCTGCATATCTGCATTTGTTTTGTTTCCAAAGTCTAAAATTAAGGCTTGTCAGCATTATGAAATCTTTTGCACAGTCAGCTATGCTTTTGACTTAACATTTAATTTCCAGGAGTATTTTGTTAGTGTTGACTCGTCCTTCGAGCATATGTTCAAATGAGTGGCACACTTGGTCATAAGTGTTAATTTTGATTGATTTATGTCACACCAAAGTTGTTCTTGCTTAGTTGCTAAGTTGTGTCTGATTCTTTTTGAACCCATGGACTGGGTAGCCTGCCAAGCTCTTCTGTCCATGGGATTTTCCAGGCAAGTAGATTTTTTTTCAGGCAAATGGAGTGGGTTTTCGTTTTCTTTTCCAAGAGATCTTCCCGAGCCAGAGATCGAACCCAAGTCTCCAGCACTGGCAGGCAGGTTTTTTTACCACTGAGCCAGCAGGGAGGCCCTCACATCAAGGTATAAGTGACAAAATCTGTATTTATCACAAACATAATATATTTACAAAGTTCACTTTTTAAGGTTCTTTTGAAGCAATGAGTTAGATGCAAATATGTGCCAATTAAGAAGGTAAATTGCAGAAGCATTTACAAGCTGCTAACATGTAAATATTCATCAGTATTCATGAATAATAGGGTTAAGGAATGGCTTGCTTGGATTTATGGAATGTTTAAAAATTCAGACAAAATTCTGTTTTTGATTCTTTGTTTAAGGGAACAGAAGTCAGACAAATGGCAGACAAGAATTGTAGGTGACTGAGCTTAAGTAACCTCTATGGAGTTTTATGGTTACATTTATAACTATCATTCGGTGCCCCTTTAGGAAATCTTGGAGAAGGTAAAATTTGATAACATGAGAGCGACACTTTTCTACATCAGCCAAATCGCTTAAACACTTGGAACCAAAGTTAAGATATTGCTCTATCTCTTTGGTTTTCTTCCAGCGTTAACACATACTTTCACTGTTTGGTGAAAGTTAGGTAACAACAGTGCTACTTCACAAATTTCAAGCTTCACTGAGTTCAGGACTCTGCATCTGGTCGGATTTTATTAAAAAAGCAGATTTCATCTTGTTAAATATATATGAACATTCTTCATGATGGATAATCTCTTGATTATCCAAGACTGGTAGCTTCTCCTGATTACTTATTTCCCTCCTACCCCACCCCATCCCACCCCTCTTGGTCATCAAAGAGCTAAGCTCTCTCTGTTAATACTTCCCACTAGCTATCAATTTTACACATGATAGGATGAATTGAGAGGTTAGCATTTCCATTCATTTAAAAGATTTATTTTTTGGCTGTGCTGGGTCATCATTGCTGCTGGGGCTTCATTATCATGTGGGCTTTTCTCTAGTTGTGGTGCACGGGCTTCTCACTGGGGGAGCTTCTGTTACTGTGGAGCGCAGGCTCTAGGGTGCTCGGGCTTCGGTAGTTGTAACTCCCGGGCTCTAGAGCACAGGCTCAGTAGTTGTGGTGCACGGACCCAGTTTCCCTGTGGCATGTGGGATCTTCCCCGATGAGGGATCGAACCCATGTCCCCTGCATTGTCAGGCACATTCCTTACCGTTGAGCCACCAGGGAAGCCCTCCATTCATTTTCAATCTTGGAATTAGAATCATCAGAAACAAGTAAGTTGTTCACACAAAACAAGAACAGTTCTGCCGCTGTGTTGTGACGCCATTTGGGAATTTTGAACAAAGTTATACTATGATTTTATATGTTGGCATGCCTTAATTTTCCCGGACCCACCATTATTTAATAGGTTTGTGCTTCCCTCTGAAAATATCATTAGACATGTTGGAATAAGTTTGCAGAGACAGATGTATGAAGCAGTCTTGATTTTTCTGTTTTTAAATTGCACTTTCCTGGGGCTGATTCTCCTTGGTGTATTTGTCAGGGGAGCTAGAGTGTGTTCCCTAAACAGATTCCATGCCAGAGGATAAGCCAACTTAATTTGAGAAGATTTTCTAAGAGCATTAACAGAGGGGGAAAAAAAAAAAAAACTATTACTGGAGAATCCAAGGTCCTGATCTGCTTTCAGTTTTCAGTTACCTGGTCTCAATTCTGAAAGCTCCGTTTAAGACTTTGACTGACTTATAAGCTTCTGATGACAATATATTTAGTCTATGAGAATTACCTTCTCAAGTCTTGTAATTGTCCCCTTTAGCCATAGAAGAAAGTATTGCCCAACATTTGAATTATAATGTGTACGTAGTATGTGGTCGCCAGGAAAATTCCTTCCTGAGCCCAACATATTGTATAGTTATTTATGAGCTGGAGCTTAGCATGCTTTTTCATTTAAGCTAAGAGTAATCGTCGAACTATTTAACTTTTTGTTTTTTAGCCCCTCTTTAAGACTTGTGTAATTTTTTCATTACATGTTTATGTTAGTCTGTTACCTCTTAAAATAATCTCCTAAAAGCTATTAAGTACATTTTAACTCATTTACTTGATTCTTTGGCAGATATAAAAGAAAAAGCTGTTGCTTCATAAGTCTTGCATCATATGTGAAATGACTAAGAAGGAACAACTGAAAAAGTCAAGTCCAATGTAGAAGGATAATGAGAAATCCTTTGTTAGAAAGGTCTGACATAGAAGCAGCAGTTTCAGGTACTTCAAAGGATCATTAAAATATAATTCCATGTCTCCTTTCCTTGTCTGTCTTGTTTATCCTGTATCTCTAGCACTTTATACAGTGCTTGGCACTTAAAAGGCACTGGATATCTATGGATGGATTGAATGAATGAATATTGCATTTCCCCCTCTTAGTGTTTAGTTATTGATTTTGATATCTGTCTTTTCCACTCAAATGTGAATTAAGTTCCTTGGGGGCAAAGATCACATTTTATGGATCTTGACATGCCCCAGGTCTTCTATTTCTTTGCTTGACCTGTAGATCTGAGCTTGATCATGAAGTGGTCACACTTACTGATGCTTATCGAATAGAATTCAATGAAATCAACCCTTCTGTTGAGGGGCTCACAGTCTGGTGCAGGCGACCAGCCTATTAAGATAGAATAGGTTATGCTGATTGCTGATGGCTATTCTAGAAGTTTATATTAAGTGCTTGGAGAGCACAAATGACAGAGGATTCTTCTGGTGAAGGGAGTGTGGAGGAGGTTCACTAAGGCTTTGGGCAAGAGGTGATATTTAAATTGGATTTTGAAGGATAACAGTGAAAGCACTTCTTATGTACCAGGCATTTTAAATTATGAGGACAAGTGAGTCTCCCTATAAGAAAGAGGCAGAATGAAAAAAGGGGCCTATGGTAGGACACAGACAACACCAGCATTTAAAAATGGATAGAGGAAGGCATCAACCAGTGAGAAAGAGAAGTGGTCAAGAGGTAAGACAGGAATAGGGGAAAGTTCAGAGAGAGGAAGTGAGAGGGAAAGAGGGAGCTAGCTGAAAACAACAACAGAGAGGTCGGAAGTCAGGAAATTTGAATTTTTCAGAGAAATGAATGGACATGGAGATGAGAAAGCCCCTGATAACTTTTGCCAGAGCAATTCCAGGTGAGTAGGTGGCAGTGGTTTTCCCGAATAGCCTCTTGAGTGATTGCTGCTGAACTGCAGAAGGCATATAACAGAAAGTAGTCCTTAAAATGAACCTAGCTATGGAACAGAAAAAGACTCGCAGATGTAGAGGACAACTTGTTGTTGCCGAAGTGTTGGGGAAGGCATGGACCGGGTCACAGATGTAGAGGACAGACCTGTGGTTGCCGAGGTGTTGGGGAAGGCATGGACCGGGAGTTTGGGGCTGGCAGATGCAAACTATCGCATAGAATGGACAAACAGCCAGGTCCTACTGTATAGCACAGGGAGCTGTAGTCTATATGCTGAGATAAACCATAATGGAAAAGACTATAAAAAAGAATGCATATATCTGCATAACTGAATCATGTTGCTGTGCAGCAGAGATTAACACAGCATTGTAAATCAGCTATACTTCAATTTTAGAAAGATAAATGAAAATAATTTATAATAAATGAAGATAAATGAAAAAAAAAAAACCCAAATAAACCAATGTGTTGGTGAGAGAAAAAGAAGGAGAAGCCAGGTGCTAGAAGGAGCACACCCTACTCCCGGGCTGAGGCACCTTGCCTGGTCCTGCCAGTTGTTTTTATGCCTTAGAGACACAATGAGGTCAGTAAGCCTTTGTGGGCTCAAGTGTTATTTAACATCGTTTCTGTGGGAACGTGGAATACAAATTCCTAAGCATTTTCTTCCAGAAAGAACTTCGGAGCATGACCCCTTGCAAGTGTACTTGTTTTCTTGGCTAATTGCAATTAGGGCTGAAAATAGAGTTGCTTTTCTTTGTGAAATTCTGTAACTTGGATAAATTCGAATTCACAGTGGTATGGGCTTTAAGTTGAGGGTTCTTTACTGGTGGAACTCAGTTTACAGAAGTGTAGAACTTATTCAGGAGGTGAAGTGTTTACTAAGACAATGGAGAGCTCAGGCTAGGGAAGGTTTTCATTCTTCTGTCTCCAGTGGCAGATTTCAAAGATTTTTGAAGCCCAGAGAATAAGAAGAGAGATCAAAAAACACTTTTGTTATTTCCTCAGCCACTTGAAACACTTCATTGCATATGACTGGCCACTTATAAGTAAAAATGATTCTTTCTTTAAATGAGATCTTTTTTACTTAATGCTATTTCACTTTGTAAATGTGTACATGTCTGTGTGTGTGTGTGTGTGAATGAGCATGAGCTAGTCACTTCTGACTCTTTGTGAACCCCTTGGATGGTAGCTCGCCAGGCTTCTCTGTCCGTGGAATTTTGAAGGCAAGAAGACTGAGGTGGGTAGACATTTCCTACTCTAGAGATCTTCCCTGCACAGGGATCAGACCTGCATCTGCTGTGTTGGTAGGTGGATTCTTTAGCACTGTGCTAGCCGGGAAGCCCTGTAAACCTATCAGTTCAGTTCAGTTCAGTTCATTTGCTCAGTCATGTCCGACTCTTTGCAACCCCATGGACCTCAGCACGCCAGGCCTCCCTGTCTATCATCAACTCCCGGAGCCCACCCAACTCATGTCCATTGAGTCAGTGATGCCACCAACCATCTCATCCTCTCTCATCCCCTTCTCCTGCCCTCAATCTTTCCCAACATCAGGGTCTTTTCAATTGAGTCAACTCTTCGCATCAGGTGGTCAAAGTATTAGAGTTTCAGCTTCAACATCAGTCCTTCCAATGAACACCCGGGACTGATCTGCTTTCAGATGGACTGGTTGGATCTCTTTGCAGTCCAAGGGACTCTCAAGAGTCTTCTCCAACACCACAGTTCAAAAGCATCAGTTCGTCTATGCTCAGCTTTCTTTATAGTCCAACTCTTACATCCATACATGACTACTGGAAAAGCCATAGCCTTGACTAGACGGACCTTTGTTGGCAAAGTAATGTCTCTGCTTTTTAATATGCTGTCTAGGTTGGTCATAACTTTCTTTCTAAGGTGTAAGCGTCTTTTAATTTCATGGCTGCAGTCACCATCTGCAGTGATTTTGGAGCCCCCCAAAATAAAGTCAGCCACTGTTTCCCCATCTATTTGCCATGAAGTGATGGGACCGGACGCCATGATCTTCGTTTTCAGAATGTTGAGCTTTAAGCCAACTTTTTCACTCTCCTCTTTCACTTTCATCAGAAGGCTCTTTAGTTCTTCTTCACTTTCTGCCATAAGGATGGTGTCATCTACATATCTGAGGTTATTGATATTTTTCCCAGCAATCTTGATTCCAGCTTGTGCTTCATCCAGCCAGCGTTTCTCATGATGTACTCTGCATATAAGTTAAATAAGCAGGGTGACAATATACAGCCTTGACGTACTCCTTTCCCAATTTGGAACCAGTCTGTTATTCCATGTCCGGTTCTAACTGTTGCTTCCTGACTGCATACAGATTTCTCACAGAGGCAGGTCAGGTGGTCTGGTATTCCCATCTCTTTCACAATTTATTGTGATCCACACAGTCAAAGGCTTTGGCATAGTCAATAAAGCAGAAATAGATGTTTTTCTGGAACTCTCTTGCTTTTTCCATGATCCAGCAGATGTTGGCAATTTGATCTCTGGTTCCTCTGCCTTTCCTAAAACCAGATTGGACTTTTGGAAGTTCACTGTTCACGTATTGCTAAAGCCTGGCTTGGAGAATTTTGAGCATTACTTGACTGGCGTGTGACATGACTGCAATTGTGTGGTAGTTTGAGCGTGCTTTGGCATTGCCTTTCTTTGGGATTGGAATGAAAACTGACCTTTTGCAGTCCTGTATCCACTGCTGAGTTTTCCAAATTTGCTGGCATATTGAGTGCAGTACTTTCACAGCATCATCTTTTAGGATTTGAAATAGCTTGACTGCAATTCCATCACCTCCACTAGGTTTGTTTGTAGTGATGCTTCCTAAGGCCCACTTCACATTCCAGGATGTCTGGCTCTAGGTGAGTGAACACACCATCATGATTATCTGGTCGTGTAGATCTTTCTGTACAGTTCTTCTGTGTATTCTTGCCACCTCTTCTTAATATCTTCTGCTTCTGTTAGGTCTATACCATTTCTGTCCTTTATTGAGCCCATCTTTGCATGAAATGTTCCCTAGGTATCTCTAATTTTCTTGAAGAGATCTCTAAGTCTTTCCCGTTCTATTGTTTTCCTCTATTTCTTTGCACTGATCACTGAGGAAGCCTTCCTTATCTCTTCTTGCTATTCTTTGGAACTCTGCATTCAAATGGGTGTATCTTTCCTTTTCTCCTTTGCTTTTCACTTCTCTTCTTTTCATAGCTATTTGTAAGGCCTCCTCAGACAGCCACTTTGCTTTTTTGCACTTCTTTTTCTTGGGGATGGTCTTGATCCCTGTCTCCTGTACAGTGTCACGAACATCTGTCCATAGTTTATCAGGCACTCTAACAGATCTAGGCCCTTAAATCTATTTCTCACTTCCACTGTATAATCATAAGGGATTTGATTTAGGTCATACCTGAATGGTCAAGTGGTTTTCCCCACTTTCTTCAATTAAAGTCTAAAGTTGGCAAAAAGGAGTTCATGATCTGAGCCACAGTCAGCTCCTGGTCTTGTTTTTGCTGACTGTATAGAGCTTCTCCATCTTTGGCTGCAAAGAATATAATCAGTCTGATTTCGGTATTGGCCATCTGGTGATATAACCTATGCTTTGGCCAAAAAGTTCATTCATATTTTTCCATGAGACTCTAACCCTAACCCTATGATCCTGTGGAAAAACCTGAAGAAACTTTTTGGCCAACCCATTACAATGAAAACACATTAAAAAAAAAAAAGGAAAGCAACTCTGATTGCTTTTTAGGCTTTCTTCGCCTTAGGTTCCCAGCCTCTCCTGAGTGGAGGGCTGCTCTGACTGGAGGACTGATATAATCCCTGGATTACTTTGAGTATACTCTTGCTAAGAAACAGGCTGCTTCACTTGTATTCTCTGCCTGGTTCATTCCAAAAGAAACTTTATCCCTCTCAAAAAAAAAAAATCTTTGTCCCAATAGTTACTATTGTTTTACTGGCTGATTATCTTGGAATCAGCTCCCTTCAGCCTTATCTTTTATGCGTCCTGTGAGGGAGATACCGTGTCTGATGTTGACCCTTGTTTCTGATGATATTCCCTTCATCTTTTGTGTCACACTCACTGGAGTAGCAGAGAGAAGAGACATACTTATTTAGAAACATTTCATGTTCCTGTGGATGACTTTACTTCTTTCTCCTTTCCCTTCCCCTCCTCCTCCTCGCCTCGCCTTCTCCTTCTTTTCTCCCTCCCTCCTTCTTTCTTACAATAGGAAACCTTGACAGAGCCCAGTCTTTTAAAAAACTTGCCTTGAAAATCAATTCTCAGGGTGAAACTTGAATTTTCCAAAATAACACTTTCAAAGAGAACATATTTTTAAAAATATTGGGTTGTCAAGATAGTATAGAATCTTCTTTGATAATAATCATGGTAATTACAGTAATAAAAAGATCAGAGTAGAAAGGTTTAGTTGTCCAGGTTTCTGGCAACAATATAGGGGATTAGCTGGGTTTCATTCTTTTTGTCCATGTGAAGTGAACAAACTGCCCTTTTTTTGGTGTCAGATGTCTGTCTCCCTACTATGTCTTTTTAGCCCAGAACCCCAGAGCTGTGGGTTAACCATCTGTGTACTCCACACCTTACTGTTGTCCCACAGATACCTTCAAACTCATTTCCCTACAGAAGTCGGTTCCCTCCTCTAGTTCCTAACATCTCATTAAATGGCACCCAATTATCAAAACCAGAAACCTGATCCAGATTCTTTTAAAATAATCACAAATTGTATACAGGTCAAGAATACCAGTCTTATATTTTCCCCCAATAATGTATTACTTTATTTCCTTGGTTTGATGTTTAGTTTAATTATTATGTTAATTCTTGACACATTTTTATAGTCAAAACTGTTATCATTTGTGAATTCCATGGTTGCTTTTAAGTGAAAATTCTTGCTTTATCCATAGATCTGAGAGTTATTATTTGTATTTTCTTCTAGAAAGTTTAATAGATTTTCTTTTTACACTTGACTCCTGCCTCCATTATTGAATTAATTTTGTTGTAATGGTATAGGAAAAGTAACATGTGTGTATTCCAATGTACTGCAGTTGACAAAAGGAAACAACCTGTGAGCTGAGTGAAGTTTATAAACACAACATTTCTTTGTGCATGCTCAGTTGTGTCTGACTGTTTATGAACCCACGGACTGTAACCTGTCAGGCTCCTCTGTCCATGGGATTGTCCAGGCAAGAATACTGGAGTGGGTTGCCATTTCCTGCTCTAGGGATCTTCCCAACCCAGAGATCGAACCCACATCTCCTGTGCCTCCTGCATTGGCAGGTGGATTCTTCACCACTGTACCACCTGGAATGCATATATTTATATGCACACACATATAAAAATGGGTGGGAGATGGGGGAATCTCAGGAGGAACTTTGACCTTTATTATTTTTGAGGCTGAGCAGAAAGTCAGGGAGTTCTTATTTTTCCCAATAACCACAGAGATAACCTTAAGCTGAGGACGCTTCTACATTGCCTCTCAATGGTAACTCCTGTCCTGCTCTAGCATTCCACCCTCGCCTGCAGTTGTCTTTTCCCTTCAAAGAGCAGGATGCTCATAACCATGGCCAAGTTCAGGCTGTCCACGCCAGGCATGATGCCAGATCAATAGCCTCCTGCAATGGCATCCCACTCCAGTACTCTTGCCTGGAGAATTCCATGGATGGAGGAACCTGGAGGGCTGCAGTCCATGGGGTCACTGAGGGTCAGACACGACTTCACTTTCACTTTTCACTTTCATGAATTGGAGAAGGAAATGACAACCCACTCCAGTGTTCTTGCCTGGAGAATCCCAGGGACCGGGGAGCCTGGTGGGCTGCCGTCTATGGGGTCACACAGAGTTGGACACGACGGAAGTGACTTAGCAGCGGCAGCAGCACCCTGTGCTCTTGGCCAACTGCAGGGACTCCAGGCTCATGCTGTGGTTCTCCCCACTTGTCACCACAGCTATGGGTACCTTTGTCCAGGCCAACTCGTAACTCTGGACCTCAAATTCAGGGAGTCAGTCTTTACTCACTTGACTTTCTAGATCCTCTTCCTTATTCTTATACTCATGAAACTTCAGGGGTTGTTGGGCACATACCCAGCTGTAGTCACTGGCATTGTTAGACCTCCAGGCCTGGGACTGTGCATATTCTCTTATAAATTTGATTTGGATGGGGACGGGCATCTAATGATGACTCCTGACTTTGGTAAGATACTGCTTAAAAAGTTCTCCACTGCCTGGGCATTCGGGGCTGGGGGAGTGACACAACCCTGGAAGCAGATGTGTGCCCAAAGTGGTGCACATGGTGCCCAAAGGGACAGATTTGCAGGGAGCCAAGTGGTGACCCTGCAGAGTTCACACATTTCAGCCCCTGAGATGTGGTGGGAAGAACAAATGCTTTAGGGTTAGGAGGCTTGCTTTGAGTTTCAGTTCTGCCTCACATATCCTGTCTGCAATGAGAAAGCCTATATTTGCTTTTGCTTGAGGATTAACTGAGAAACATGAAAGGAGTGACACATCAAAGGGCTTTGATTTATTATTTTGAGAGATGTGTGTTTCATTTTTTTGTGTGATGCATAGCAATCCATACAAAATGCAGTAGCTTCTAATAACAATGTTATTTTCCCACATAAGGAAAGGCATTGACTAGGTTCTGCTGGGTGGTTCTTCTGTTTCATATGTAGTTGGTTGGTTCTGCTGTCATCTGGAGGCTGAACTGGGCAGGGTTTTCCAGAAAGGCTCATTTCCATCCCTGGAAGTTAGTGTGGGCTTTCTGTGTCGGCCTCAGTTCTCCTCTGGTGGCCTTTCCACATGGCCAGCTTGGACTTCTCACATGGTGTTTGCATTCTGAGAGGGACTGTTTCTCAGAAGAAGGAAGTGGAAGCGGTTAGTTCTTGTATGTTTTAGTCTCAAAATTCTCAGGACTTTTGCTATATTTTGTTGGTCAGAGCAGTCATAGTACCAACACAGGAGGGGACTTGCTCAATGAGGAAGTGGGCATGTGCAGGCCACGGGGTAAGGAATTGATGGTGGCCATCCTTGGAAACATCCACCACAGTCTGACTGCCCTGGCGTACTTCTGCCACCATGGGGTGTGCACATGTGCAGGCAGCTGATCAGGAGCTCTCTGTCTACTTCACTGCCATATAGGAGTGATGTCATGGAGAGAACCAAGGCTGAGCCTCGAGGAGTCATTGAATTTTGAGAAAGAAGCAATTAGAACTCAAAATGGAAGGTACTTGAATGGATTCAGCAAGAATATGCTTTTTTTCCCTATAGATTTTTTTTCTCCCTCTACAGCTAAGGATGGTAGAAAATTTGCTGTCAAAATACTATCCTGAGACTTTTTGCTGTCCACCAGAAGAATGTTTGCCTGAAAGTTGACCTCTTTCCCCACATAGTTGGGTCTGTTGGGATTAGATGGTTGAATAGAGACTAGACAGCTAAAGATTTGCCCTGGCTGCTGCTCGAAGTGAACAACGTAATGAACAATTTTGTGAAAATCCTGTTTATACATCTAAGACCTCTGATCTTTTTTTATTAATTATTCATTCATTGGCCACACTGTGAGGCTTGTGGGATCTTAGTTCCCTAACCAGGGATCAGACCCATGACCTCAGCGGTGAAAGCCTGGAGTCCTAACCAGTGGACCACCAAGAAACTCCCAAGACTCCAGATCTTAATTGATTCATTATGCAGAAAGTAGAGATTGATGCTTTTTAAAAATCTGTGCAAATTAGCACACTAGACTCACCACCCCATCTCAGCTTTGAGAATGGGCAGTATTTGTTGTTTTCTGCCTCTAGCTGTGCAGAAAGAAAGGCAAGGAAGGATTAGGGCCACAGAGAAGACCAGGTGGTAGCAATGGCCTGGCTGCTAACCAAGAGACCTCAGGAGACTAGGAATAGGAAAGGGGAAGGAGAGACCTTCCTTGAGGGTCAAGTGCAGGTATAGGCATGTGGTTCATGAACTGGTTTAATCTGCAGGGAACTTGCCTATCCCAAGAGAGGTTTGCAGCCAGCATCAAAGTTTCCAGAGAGATAGGTAGAGTACAGGAGGTACTTTCTCTTGAATAATTCCCCTTGTTGCTTTTCACCTGTTTAATTCTACTCGGCCTTAGGAACTCAACCAGAAGTTGACTTTTCTGTTTGTACTTTTCCTAATCTAAGCCCTCCTCTTGCCTTACACACTCTCTGCCTCATTTCTGGATGGCTGACCCAGTCAGGAGCATGAGCCAACCTTTCTTTCTAATCTTTGCCCACAGAACACCTGAGAGTCATGTGCAAACATTCGACAGACGGTTCTTGGCTGTGTATCCTATCAAATGCACTGTTTATATTTGGAAAAAGCATTGGTTCTTCCACTCAGCAGACAAAATGTGTCCAGGCATTAATGAGACAAAGTCAGGAGCTCCGTGGTTCTGTGTGTTCTTTCCTGTACCAACTTCCTTCTCCACTTGCTACCTGCCTCTTTTGTTGCAGCTCTCCTCTGGTGGGGCCAACAGTGGAGATTTTTCTTTCTTATTTTTTTCCCTTAATCCAAGCATACCATATTCTCTGCTTAAATTAGAAACCAAAAAAAGTATTTGCCTGCCTTCCTTTAAGGTCATGGCTTTTAAATTTAAAGAAGTTGAAGAGTTAATTTTTAAATTATTTTGTTTCCTTTTTCTAGCACATTGTTGATGAGTGAAGCCACCAGTAATCTTGAATTTTTGGTAGAATTGCTGACTGAGCCAGTATCCCTCAAATGTATTCATTCCATCTGCATTTGCTCTCGAGAGGGCTATCTGGGGGCTCTTTCTTATCTTCCATCACTTCTCTTTGGTGCTGTCTGAGTAGTTGCTAAGAAATGCTTTCTCTCCAATGCAGTATCTTGCCTAGGGCTCCTGACCATTGGCAGGAGGAAACTAAACTTGTTAGCACAGAGTGCAAAGTTTGCCCAGGTTGGGCATCCATCTACCCCTTCGGCAAGTCCCTCTCACAAGCCCCGTGATTGGACCTAGATTCAGGACCGTTTCTCTAAAAAATTAAGCTCAGGGATCTCTCTGTTCTCATGTGCAAGTGTCATTTTCTGTTTGTTTTTTGATTTCCTCCCTTTCAAGTTCTATAGTATTACTGTGATGATAGTTGCTAGACCCAATGATTTGGGAAATGGGACCTGGTTCTCCTAGACTCTTTCCTGCCTGGAATTCACTTCCTTCCCTTCCTGGGAAACTCCTTCGCATCCTCTAGGCCTGCTCTAAAGGAAATCAGTCGTAAATATTCATTGGAAGGACTGATGCTGAAGCTGAAGCTCCAATCCTTTGGCCACCTAATGTGAAGAACTGACTCATTTGAAAAGACCCTGATGCTGGGAAAGATTGAAGGTAGGAGGAGAAGGGGACTACAGAGGATGAGTTGGTTGGATGGCATCACTGACTTGATGGAAGTGAATTTGAGCAAGCTCTGGGAGTCAGTGAAGGACAGGGAAGCCTGGCGTACTGGATTTCATGAGGTTGCAAAGAGTCGGACATGACTGAGCGACTGAACTGAATAAGCGTCTCCACCCAAGCAGTTAGTAACTTTTGTCTTCTCACAGTGCCAGCTGCTGGCTTCTACTTATGTGATTGGGCTCCCTGTTGAGACTGTTAGTCTTTAGGTTTTTTGTTTGTTTTTGGCTGCACCTTGTGGCATGTGGAACCTCAGTTCCCAGACCGGGGATCAGATTGAACCCCCTGCATTGGAAGTAAGGACTCTTAACCACTGGACAGCCAGGGAAGTCCTAAGACTTCGTTTTATAAGTTAGGTTGAGGTCTGTTTTCTTCATTTTTGTGTCCTTAGTGTTCACCTGTAATAGCTATTTAATAAGAATTTCTTGAATAGGTAAACAAATAGTGCTGTAAATTAAATTTGTTGAACATACTGACTTAAGGGGGCTTCCCTGGTGGCTCAGATGGTAAAGAATCTGCTTGCAATGCGGGAGAACTGAGTTCGATCTTTAGGTAGGGAAGATCCCCCGGAGGAGGGCATGACAACCCACTTCAGTATTCTTGCCTGGAGAATCCCCATGGACAGAGGAGCCTGGGGGGCTACGGTCCATGCGGTTGCAAAGAGTCAGACACGACTGAGCTACTAGCACTTTGACTGTCACACAATCAATATCTTATGGAAGCACTTTATTCAGAAAATCTTTTACCTTTTGTTCTATTAATAGTTGATGCTTATGGCTAAAAAGAAAAGCTGATTAATATGCACAATAGCATTTAGTATAGGATTTACTAGTCTTAACTGCCTTTAAGGCCTTTATTGTTTTTGAAATTAAAAAATATCTAGACTGGTGACAGGCTTTCCAGGTGGCATTAGTGGTAAAGAACCTGCCTGCCAGTTCAGGAGACGTAAGTGATGCAGGTTTGATCACTGGGTCGGTTTGATCCTTGGGTCGCGAATATCCCCTGGAGGAGGGCATGGCTACCCACTCCAGTATTTTTACTTGGAGAATCCCATGGACAGAGGAACTTGGTGGGCTACAGTCCATAGCATCAAAAAAGAGTTGTACACGACTGAAGCAACTTAGCACTCATGCATACAGGCTGATGACAGTTAGATATGTGATGGACGCTGACTATACTTTGCTGTTAAGGCTAGAGAAGTTCTTGCCATCTAATGGCAGTTGGAATATCCCAACAGGGTACATTTTAAAAATACCGTATCACTCTACCACATGTTGACAGAGAACCGATTGATTCATCCCATGTGGTTTCTATCCTGCCTGTCAGAGCAGGATTCACGTTGGTCAGTGACTGCAGTCTCCTCTCCTGGCTTACTGCATTTATTTGGAACTTGTGGATAGTGGTTACCCTAGAGGCTCAGATGGTAAAGAATCTGCCTGCAATGCCGGAGACTTGGGTGTGATCCCTGGGTCAGGAAGATCCCCTGGAGAAGGGAATGACAACCCACTCTAGTATTCTTGCCTGGAGAATCCATGGACAGAGGAGCCTGGCTGGCTACTGTCCATGGAGTCCCAAAGAGTCAGACACAACTAATGCTTTCACTTTGCACAGATAGAGACAACTAGGGCTTTCTAAAACCCATTCCCTGCCTCAGTAACTTAAAACATGTGTAGAATGTTGTTTTAGCTTATTTTCATTTCCCCTTTAAAATTCTATGGACTTTCCTCATGATCGTAGTAAACACAGCCTGTTGTTTAAAGATGGGGGATAGTTTGTGTATGGGTGGTCTTTTACATCCTCCAGCTTATACTTTATGTATAGTTTTAGTGTAATTGTTTTTTAAGGAAGCTTTTTTCTTTAAAGACCTTCTCAGGAGCGTGTTATTCTTGGGTTATAGCACAGATTTTTGTTACTGATTCTTGCCTATCAACAGTAGTGGGAAATATTGCACATTTGTGAATCAACTTCTTATTCATCTTTGTGCCTATGATTTGGCACCTTCTGTACAATACTTATTCAATAAATATTCATTGCATGAACAAGTAAATAAGGCTGAACAGAGACCAATTTACTTTCAAAAGCCTCTACTTAATAAAGGTTTGGCACATAGAAACATGGACAAAAACCAGGATTCCTACTGTGAATGTAAGATGTGCAAAAACTCAAAACATTTTTATTTTCTCAGAGGGACTAACAGTTTTAATCAAGGCAGAATACACTTAAACCTAATAATTGATGACTTGTAAATTACTAAAGTATAAACAAAGCCTCCACTTATTAATTTGCCAGTTTCTTCCTACTGGTTTGTCTGTATTTTATTGATTTTTCTAAAGCTCAGATAAGGGCGAGGTAAAAATGTTTTGCTTCCAAAAATCTACGGTTCTGGACTGACTGTCCTAACTACGAAAATTATTTGATATACCACTTGAAAATGGATGGGAGGGTGGGCAGCGCAAAAGGTATTATTTGTCATAGTAAGAGTTTAGAGTCCTGGAATAATGTCTTAGAGAGCTGTAAGTGCAGCATAAATTCAGAGACTATTTTTATTTTGGTTCAGTTTTTGTTATGTAAAGTTATAAGACTTTTATTAAAACATCATAAAAGACAAAAATTAATCAAAATAATAAAAGTGACTGAAAGACTCCAAAGCTTTATTATGTACTGATTTTCTTTGGAATGCTTTAAAATGTTATGTAAGAATAAACTTTTCAGGAGTGAGGAAGATAACTTTTAAAATGCATGAAGATTTTTTAATTTTAAATTTTAGTATGATATAAGGACACTAATTTACAGTGCATTGAACTGAAAGTAAAATCAAAATAGTGTTTGCTCCTAAATTGCAAAGAACGTAATATAGTAAAATATTTAAACAATAGTCTTGCATTGGGTGCCTGTATTAAAATAGGCTTTAATTATTTACACAAAGACTATTACTTTAGTACTAGTATTTTAATACTCATGACTACCACTTTAAATGGTTTTATTTTTATGTTCTTTATTTTCTATCTAAAATGTATTTAGATGTTTTGAGGTATGAAAAGAAGTCTCTAAAATCTACAGAATGAGTAGTTCTCTGATGAATATGTCTGATGAACTTTTAATTTTTCTAATAGGGTAAACATAGGAGCAAAAGGGAATCTTGTTAACAGTATTTGATCATGTATGGATCTGTAGTGCTATCTGATAACACAGATGATTCTTATAATAGCTCATGCTTCTCAATATTCAGATAGCTCCCTTGACCTTCTTTCTCCATGCAGCCAGCCCTGACTCTCTTTCTATAAGCTGTGTTGAGATTGAAATGCTGTTATAGTTGTATTTGGCTGGTATTGAGGAATACCACAGTCTTGCCCTGGAAGGATTATTTTATTAAATTATTATTATTATTTTCCTGAGAGGTTCCAGAGGTAGCTATCTGGGCAGAAAATACACCAGGGCAAAGCATCTCTTGACATGGGGCCCTGGCCCTGGGCCCTAATGTAAAAGTGACTAGCTAAGTTGGAGTCCCTGAGGATCTCCTTTTCTGGACTAGGTGGCTTGAATGATCTAGGACCGAAGCAGGTCAAAGAGTCTTCCTGTCGGTTTCTACTACAGCACTGAATCCTGAGTTTCCTCAGGTCTCAACCCTGGTTGGATGGAAGTCCATGAAGGTGCTGGAGAAGCAGAAAGGAGCTTTGCTTCAAGGCTTAGAGTGGATCTGAAGGAAAAGCCCATGTACCCAATACACTTGAGAAAGAGTCTCCTGGAAGCATGTTTGGGACAAGTTGGAAGAGGAAAAAGAGACCTTATCCATGTACTGGGTCATTAGCGCTCATGAGGCTGACACATCTCAAGGATTTTTAAAATCCTTGAAAAAGTAATCTCTGTTCTCCAACTCATATTCTTCACCTCTTATGGTTGTCTTTCCCCCTATCATCTATTTGAAATTCATTTCTTCTGATGAATCTACAGAGACTTCAAGCATCAAATAATACGGCCTTTTGTCTTCATTCTCCTCAGCAAGAAAGTACATGAGGCTGACCAGTCCCTCTGCCTTCCTGTACTGCTCTCTCGTTACTTAGGGCACCTGGGATGAAAGGCTGGTGTCAGTCAGTTCAGGCTGACTAGATGGCGTAACAACAAACTTTTGCTACTCACAGTTTTGGAGGGTGGAAATCCAAGATCTAGGCACTGGAAGATTTGGTGTCTGGTGAAGGCCTGCTTCCTGGTTCGTGAATAGCTGTCCTCACATGGTTTAAGAGGTGAGGGAACTCTGTGAGGTCTCTCTGGTAAGGGTGCTAATCCCATTCATGAGGGATCCATCTTTAGGACCTAATCACCTCTCAAAGATTCATTCTCCAAATCCTATCTCTTTGGGGATTCAGTTTCAATGTAGGAACTGGGGAGGGGATATAAATGTTCAGTTTATAGCAGCAGAACACCATAGAGTTCATATAACCCTTAATGAGCTAATAGTCTATTTGTAAAGACAGATATCCAAAAAGATCATTTCACTGTTCTCTGACTTAGCTGTGCTGTTAAATTTCAAGTTTATGTTTGCAGCCTATTCTTTCCTCCTTAGCTCCATTTCCATGTATCCAAAAATCTACTAAATGGACATCTCTTTTGGCCTCAAATTGATGCCATCATCTTCTGTCTGAAACCTGTGTTCCTTTGCTCATTGGTGGTGATCTTTTCTCTCCAGTCACTCAGATTGGACACTTCAGTGTCATCTTTGATTTCTTGCCTCTTTATTCATCCATTCATCTGAGTGCCTACAGCTAGCCTCTATGGATGCAGAAAACCATACTCCCTGCTGTAGTTCATATAACTGCCCAGCGCTGGCTTCGTATATAATTTCACAGGAAGGAATCGTGGAAAATTCAGTGTTCACAGGAGAAAAAAGCATAAAGACCTCTTTTACTCTTTTATGTTGATGACTCTGGTTTATTTAAATGCAAACTTCCCACATATGAAAAAAATATTTGAAATGTAAGCATTCTTTTATATAACATTTGTGGTTCTGCAATGTGTCTTAAGAAAATGTAAACAAGCAGACAGGTAAACAAATTCTGACTCTGCGTTAGGGTAGATGAAAAGTGAAAGTGAAAGTCTCTCGGTTGTGTCCGACTCTTTGCGACCAGAATTCTCCAGGCCAGAATAGTGGAGTGGGTAGCCTTTCCCTTCTCTGGGGGATCTTCCCAACCCAGGGATTGAACCCAGGTCTCCTGCATTGCAGGTGGATTCTTTACCTGCTGAGTCACAGGAGAAGCCCAGTAATACTGAAGTGGGTAGCCTATCCCTTCTCCAGGGGATCTTCCCAACCCAGGAATAGAACCAGGGATTCTATTACCAACTGGTAATAGATTCTTTAAAGTGGATTCTTTAAAATAGATTCTTTAAAATGGATTCTGTAAAGTGGATTCTTTACCAACTGAGCTATCAGGGAAGCCCCTGGATAAATACCATGAAGAAAAAATAGCACAGGGCAGAGGCGGATGGGAACCAGGAACGGTAGATGCAGGGGCAAGAATCTTGAGCAGGTGGTACTGGGATAGAGCCTGATGGATGTGAAGGAACCATGCAGAGATCTGGGGGGAGCGTGTCTCAGGAGAAGGGGCAGAGCCCACCTTCCAACCCTACACTGGACTTGAACCCTGATCCTTGAACCCTTAAACCTCTGCCTGGCCTCTGCCTCCATCCAGCCAAGCTTCTCCCCTTTCATAGCTCTATACCTTTGCATTATTTCCTCTGTCTAGAGGGGCCTTCCTCTTGTTTCTTTGGTGAAACCACACTGCAGAATGCAGCTGAAATGTCATCTGTAATCCACACACTCTCCCACTCACAGCTCCCTAGCACATAACCTTTATTGATGTGAATTGCAATTGATTGGCCTCCTCCTGCTCCAGACTGTACCCCTTTGACATCCCAGTAGCTTCATCATCTCATGGGGCATGATAGGTGCTAAAAAACTGGAATATTTGAATTAATGAGGGAGAGAGGGAAGAGGAAAGAGAGGGATGAAGGGAGGCAGAGAATGAAAGTGTAAACCTTTCTTGGAAGGTCTGAAACACACTGAAAAAGGAGAACTAAAAGTAAATAAAGAGGACTTAAAAATTTTTTTATTTTTAATAGGATAATTGTTTTACAATGCTGTGTTGGTTTCTGCCCTACAATGATATGATGTGGCCATAAGTATACATATGTCCCCTCCCTTCTGATGGGGGGACCACCACCCAAGATGACTTTAAAATAATACTAGAGATGTTTTCATTATGAATATAAACTATTACATGTAGAATGGATAAACAACAAGGTCCTAATGTATAGCACAAGAAACTGTATTCAGTATCCTATGATAAACTGTAATGGAAAAGAATATGAAAAAGAATGTATATGTATATATCTTAATCACTTTGTTATAGGGAGAGATTAATGCAACACTGTAAGTCAATTATATTTCAATAAAATAAATTTAAAAGAAAAAAATAAATTGAGCTAGAACCCAATTGAGTAACATGGTCCTGGGGATGCCATCAAGACATAACCAAACTAAAGGTTCACTTGTATTTCTAGGGTGGTAACCTTCTGAAAGTAGGAGTGGCTTAGCTTTTTCTTTTAAGTCAGTGTGTTTTTGATATTTTACATGTTTGGTGGGTTGGATGACAAGAATGCAAGCCTGAATCTACTTTCTGTATAACCACATCCCTTCTTTAGCGGCCTGGGTTGGGAAACAGTACTCCGAGCCAGAAAACAAGAACTGTGACAAAATGCTATCTACTTCCCAAGAAGTGTTCACAGCCTTTCTAGGCTGAGGTCACCTTTTTAAACCATTGCTGTTTTAAACTGGTTGTTGAGTAGGGTGGGGAAGGATTGTTTAATTCGGGACCTGCAGGCTACAACTGCCAGCAGATTTCTACAGTAGAGGCATTTGGTATTTTTATGTTGGCTGGATAAAAGGAAGAAATAAGTAGATCATTATCTACCAGTACATTTCTTTGTGAAAATATTACTATATTTGGCCAAAGTCCTCATAACTATATTTAACATCCTGTTAGTGGTTTGTGTCTGTGTTTCTTTCCTGCTAGTAAACTCTGCCTCTCCCAAATTCCCATGGGCTATAGTAATGCAATCTGGAATTCACTTCTTTTCACTAATCTATGATTTAAACTGCAGAATGATATTGCTGTAATCCCCAAATAAAAGCTTAATGTGGATGGGAAGATGCAGGATGGCAGGTCTTTTGGTGACCTCATCCAAAATGAAGTTGGTAAAATCGTAAACCAAAAGAGCAGCCAGAGCCCAAGAAGAAGCAGAGATGATGAGTAGATTTCTGTAGAGTACTCAAATTAGAGCAAAAGAATGCTGCTCTGGAAGGATTAAGCAGTTGAGAAGAGGGAGGGAGAAAAAGAGAAAAAGAAATGCACTCGCTAGAGTTAGAAGTCATGAGAAAACGACCTAACGAGGTCCCCAAAGAGAGAAACAAGTTCTTTGTTTAGTCATTCTGACAAGCAAAATTTTAAAGTTATATCAGAAGATCCAGAATTTTTAACATCCCTAAAATACTAAGTGAGATTCGTGGAAAGCTTTGCATTTAGCAGTTGATCTTTAGAAGCAGGAGACAAGTGTGTAAATATAGTGCTGGACAAGGACTGAGAACTACCTAACTGAAGAGGGTGGAAAATGAAATGTGTGCGATGATAGCTTTAGTTTAAGGCCCCGTCTCTTCCCATCAATTGAAATCAAGGATAAATTGGGAAGAAAAAAAGCCCCAAAGGAAAAAAGATTCAGAAATACCTTTTAAGAGTAATATGTTCTAAATGTACCTAAAGATTCCAGGTGGTCTTGTTGAGGGGATAATGTGACAAGTTATTTTTGACAACGTAAATACTTTGATGCACTATAAACTCTTAACAGCCCATCCCTTCATCATTAAGGAGAACTATTGGTCCTCAACAGTTCTTAGAGACACCAAACTGTATGAGAGGAGATATTTGTCTCTTAGAGGACAGTAGGAGGTGTTTTTAAACCATTCTGTATTGGCTAATGAAAAAAATGGAAGGACTGGGGACTGTGACTGTTACCCAGAATCAGTGGGGTAAGGAGGGAGGGTGATCACACTTTGTCTCTTATGTTGGCTTTTATGAGTGTATTGATGTAAGAGCATTTGTGTAACGATAGTCATTTGCATGTTGATAAGTTGGAAGAGAATGACTTTGAAAGGTGCATCAATAAGTGGTTCACCTATGTAGCTGCTCACCATGAGCTGTATTGGGCAGCTCTTTAAACTCTGGATGGAGATTTGCTGCAAAGTACAACCCCCACGAGCCCTCTTCATTTCTGGCGTCTGGCTTCCAGCCCTATTCACTAGATCACTTGGTCACTCAATAGACATTCACATAGGCTTATATGATGCTGATGAATTAGACTCCTTTGGTGGAAACTCACATCCTGTTGGACAAGACTGATAAATAAATGACAGATTCATGGTAATTGCAAACTAGACTTTGTGCTGTGGATGACAGCAGATCTAATAGGAGGTCACTTTTGAGTTCAACCTTTTGGAAGATGAGTGAGCATTCTCTAGGTGCTGAAAAAGATCATCTAGCTATGGGTATGGAAATGGTCCTGAGATATTCAAGTCTAGGTTAATATTAGACAACCAGCATGGAGTGATTGCATCTTCACTGGTCATCTTAACAGAAGTATCTTATTGGGCCCCCAGTAGTCATTGTCATAATTTTTTTTTACAACTTTTCAAGCATATTATATAATTTTCTTTATTGTTCCACTTTTATTTCTTAACTAAGGTCAGTAATTTGCCTATAACTATATAAGAAAGATACTGAAGAAGCCCCTTCCCTGGCCTAATTTTTCTTTCTTAATTATATATAAATGTGTATATGTGTACATACCTGGCTTCCCAGGAAGTGCTCATGGTAAAGAATCTGCCTGTCAATTCAGGAGACAATGTAAAAGATGCAGATTGGTCCCTGGGTCAGGAAGATCACCTGGAGGAGAAAATCGTAACCCACTCCAGTATTCTTACTGGGAGAATCCCATGGACAGAGGAGCCTGGCAAGCAACAGTCCAGGGGGTCAAAAAGAGTCAGACGCGACTGAGCATCTGAGCGCGCGCACACACACACACACACACTCAGATACCCAAGAGCCTTAATTGTTGTTGGTGTATTTAAAGTTATTTTAAAGTATTCTATACCTTTTCCTTGGAAGTAGTTCTCTCTTTTTTTTAATCACAGTTTCTATAAAATGTCTACTTCAGCTTTTAACTTTATTAAATTTGCCTTCAGTTTTAGATTCTTGATTTCAAAGGTATTTTTTTAATTGTACTATTCCAAGTGTTAAGTTCTAGAATTCAATTTCACCATTATTCTAACACAAAACAAAACAAAATACCACCCCCCACTATCTTAATGACATCATGTAATCTTTAATACATTTTCTTAGATTTTGTTTGCCCTATGTCTTTTATTTTGCATGTTTTGTAAAGAACCCCTCCACGTTTTTCAAAGAAAAATTCTTTCAACAGTTTTTTTCTGAATAAGTACATATTTGTGCAAGCACACATAAATAGGCATATTTGGGATTCTTATGGATAGTTACAAGGCCCAGATATGAATAGGTAGTGGTGAATATTAAGATTTTTCCAAGTGCCTCCTTTATCTGAACACATTTCAGAAAGAAAGATCTTGTCAGCCAAGATCTTCACGTCTGATGCAGAAAGGTGGGATAAAGACATTTGGGTAAGGATATGAAAAGGATGACATTGCATACACTGCCCTGCCTGTGTGCATCCATAGCTTGACACATGACTCAAGGAATACTAGTGGTTAAGACTTCACACTTCCAGTTGCAAGTGGAACTAACTGACTGGTTGGGGAACTAATATCCTATGTGCCCTATGGCACAGCCACAAAAACAGAAAAGGAGTACTGGTTTATTAGAATTTCTCACTTTGGGACAGAAGATGGAAATGTGCTTCTTTCAGAAACTTGGCATTTTGAAATATCTCTCTTAGATCATGGTAGTTGATGTTATTGACCCTTTTGGGCTACCGTATATCCAATAGACCTGAGTTGTTTTTGATTTTGTTTGGTAGAGCAGTATTTGCCACATTGGATCAAATTTGTTTCATTTTATACTGAAACATCCCCTATATCCTGTTTATGGATTTACAATATGGCTGTTGCTTCAAAGGGTGGTCCCTGTACCAGCAGCCTGGGCATCACCTCGGTGCTTGTTAAAGACAGAATCTCATCACTCCCTCCACCCATGACTGAATCAGAACCTGTTTGTTTTTTCTTTACATATATAAGATCTAGTGATCATGTACACATTAAATTTGAGATCCCTGGACTGCATTCAACTATTTTTACTTTGGAACCTCCCACTTACTTTCCATTTTATTGTCTTTAATCCCCCAATCTTATGAAAAACACTTATGATCTATTAATTTAAACACACACACAGTTTCCCAGCCTTTGTCATACATTTTCAGCACGTACTATCTTGATGGCTAATCAGTTCTGTAAGTTCCACTAGGAGTTACACTTTGAAAAGTAGTTCTATCTCACTTCAACCTGGAAAAACCCTTTTATTGGTCATTGGCTGCTTATACATTCATTGGTCAAAGTAGGGCCAGAGAGCAGGCATGTAAACAAGTGGAAATCCTGTTGTTGTCTGAAGGGACTAGAGATGTGTGTAACCTGGAGAAAAAAAAAAAGTCGGAGATGTCAAGATCAGTTCAGTTCAGTCTCTCAGTCATGTCCGACTCTTCGCGACCCCATGAATCGCAGCACGCCAGGCCTCCCTGTCCATCATAAACTCCTGGAGTTCACTCAGACTCACGTCCATCGAGTCAGTGATGCCATCCAGCCATCTCATCCCCCTTCGTCCCCTTCTCCTCCTGCCCCCAATCCCTCCCAGCACCAGAGTCTTTTCCAATGAGTCAACTCTTCTCATGAGGTGGCCAAAGTACTGGAGTTTCAGCTTTAGCATCATTCCCTCCAAAGAAATCCCAGGGCTGATCTCCTTCAGAATGGACTGGTTGGATCTCCTTGCAGTCCAAGGGACTCTCAAGAGTCTTCTCCAACACCACAGTTCAAAAGCATCAATTCTTCAGCACTCGGCCTTCTTCACAGTCCAACTCTCACATCCATACATGACCACAGGAAAAACCATAGCCTTGACTAGACGGACCTTTGTTGGCAAAGTAATGTCTCTGCTTTTGAATATGCTATCTAGGTTGGACATAACTTTCCTTCCAAGGAGTAAGCGTCTTTTAATTTCATGGCTGCAGTCACCATCTGCAGTGATTTTAGAGCCCAAAAAAGTAAAGTCTGACACTGTTTCCACTGTTTCCCCATCTATTTCCCATGAAGTGATGGGACCGGATTTGTTCTTAAGTGTCTGTAGGCTTTTAGAGGAAGAAGAATTTTTTTCAGTGTAGCTTTAGGAGAGTGGAAGGAGAAATAAAAAGTAGAAGTTAAAGAAGATTTTGTACTTATATAAAGAAGGATTTTAAAAAGGAATTTGAGGGACTTGCCTGGTGGTTCAGTGGTTATGACACCATGCTTCCAATGCAGGGGTGTAGGTTCAATCCCTGGTCAAAGGGCTAAGATCCCAAAGGCCACGGGGGCACAGCCAAAAAAAAAAGAATTTGAATATTCCAACAACAGTGGAGTGTACCTCTTCCAACTACATGTAAAACTAGATACATGGAGCAAGCTGACCATCCTTGTTACACAAAAGGTGCTCAAGCCAAGGTCTCTGGGAGCACTGAAGGGTATTGGGGGAAAGGTGACTGGGTGATTTCTGCAAATTGTTCTCATCTTTATTTTTTGTTGTTGTTGCCAAAAAGAAAGAATATTATTGTGCATTCTCAAATTCTTTCTTTTTTCCTTTCTGAAACAGTTATACGTAGATTTTGTCTTTCTCTCTTGGGCATTAACACCCTGTGTGGCTTTCTTTGTATGAATGGGCTACAGCTTTCTACTAGGATGGTTTTCAGGATACATGCTACTTTCAGTGTTTTATCTAGTATTCTTTCTGTGCTGTTCAGTGCTTCCCTGGTCACTTTCTCCTATAGATCATGGGGTCAATATCTTCAGGGAACAGTAGTTGGGAACTCCTAAATCTCTAATTTACAATTACTATTGTAACAGTTCATAGTCAGATATCTTTTTAGGGTTTAGATTATCTTGTATGTGTATCATTTTACACAGACCTAAAAATGAACATACTTTAATTTTTCTGGCCACCCAGAATTTTATGTTTTTCCATTTGATTCCCTTAGGCCAAGTTTTTTGTAACACCGGACTAGGGAAGCCTTGTTGATTTTACTGTTAGACCATAAACCTGCTGTATTTACTGTGGCCAATATTTGTTCTGTTGATGAAGTGAAGAGTTTTAGATACTAAGTCTGAATTTTATTGGGTTTTTATTGGGAAACCAGTTGAGTTTTGGTGGAGGTGTAGAAAATGAAACAGATGAGATTTTTTCAAAATTGGTAATGTTTCACTATTATCTTCCTCTTTCTTTTAAAAAATTAAAAGAAATTTTCAAACAGGTAATATATTTACAAAGTTCAAAAGGCACAGATCAGATCAGTCGCTTAGTCGTGTCCGACTCTTTGCGACCCCATGAATCGCAGCACGCCAGGCCTCCCTGTCCATCACCAACTCCCGGAGTTCACTCAGACCCACATCCATCGAGTCAGTGATGCCATACAGCCATCTCATCCTCTGTCGTCCCCTTCTCTTCCTGCCCCCAATCCCTCCTAGCACCAGAGTCTTTTCCAATGAGTCAACTCTTCTCATGAGGTGGCCAAAGTACTGGAGTTTCAGCTTCAGCATCATTCCCTCCAAAGAAATCCCAGGGCTGATCTCCTTCAGAATGGACTGGTTGGATCTCCTTGCAGTCCAAGGGACTCTCAAGAGTCTTCTCCAACACCACAGTTCAAAAGCATCAATTCTTCAGCGC
>NW_011494770.1:4345081-4360924 GCF_000754665.1 Bison bison bison
TCCATCGAGTCAGTGATGCCATCCAGCCCATCTCCATCCTCCTGTCGTCCCCCTTCTCTTCCCTGCCCCCCAACTCCCTCCTAGCACCAGAGTCTTTTCCAATGAGTCAACTCTTCTCATGAGGTGGCCAAAGTACTGGAGTTTCAGCTTCAGCATCATTCCCTCCAAAGAAATCCCAGGGCTGATCTCCTTCAGAATGGACTGGTTGGATCTCCTTGCAGTCCAAGGGACTCTCAAGAGTCTTCTCCAACACCACAGTTCAAAAGCATCAATTCTTCAGCACTCGGCCTTCTTCACAGTCCAACTCTCACATCCATACATGACACAAAAGTATATACAAAGAACAGTCACCCTCTATTGTTTCACTACCGCCTAATTGTTCTCTACAGATGCAACTGATAATATTCATTTCTTCTGAATCCTGTAGGTACATTTGTTAATACATAAGCAAGGAAATGCATTTTTTTTACAGAAAATGATAGCATACTTTGATTTTCTGCATCCCATGTATTATTTTTTGTTTACTTAGCATAATTTGAAGATAAAAATAATTTAGATATTAAATCATTTTAAGTATCAGTGATTCTTCAAAATGTGTCTGAAACCTATTTGTATCTTTCCATCATTATTGCCACCTCCCTAGGTTGTAATAACATCCTCCTCTCATACCTGGACTTAGGCACTTACCTCCTGGCTTATTTCTCTGTTTCTTACCTGCCCTGCTTCCAGGCTGTGTTCTTTATAGCAGCCCGCTGATCCCCTACAAACTTGAGTCCCATAAGCAGACTTCCCAGAGTCAATCCAGGTTTTAACGAGAAGAAAACTTTAGAAATCAACCTGATTGATTTCACCTTATCAACTTGCAAGGTGACTAAGAAATCACTGAATCACACTGACTGTCCTTGAAATTATCTAGATTGAATTATCTGCCTCAAAAAAGAACACATGATACATGCCTTCTCTGAAAATATTGCAAAATAACATACACAGATTTCACCCTTTTCCATGTGTGTGTCTATGTGTGTTTGTGCATGCACATGTGCTCCCTTTTTCTCTGGATGTAGCTGGAAAGCATTGAAGAAATAATCAGTAGAAACCTGCTGAATACCTGTAGAAAAGTGAACAGGTTGTTGTGATTTTCTTGTTGGTAGTGTAGGTGTGCTGGGGGTCATGGTCTGTCTCCCAGCTCAGAAAAGGGGAAGAAAGATCCATTTAGAGGTAGAGTTTCCCCTTCTTCCCTCCCACCCCATAGCAGTCACAGGCAGAGAGCTGGCGAATCTTTGCTTTAACCCTTTCTTTGTGTGCCTGGATAAAACATCTTTTCTAGAGCATATCAGTGTTATTTCACTATTGAAAGATGTGTTCATGTTTTGAGGATAGGAAGTTGAAAATGGCCGGGAACTTGTTTTCTTCCCCCAAATGTGTATATTGGTGAATTACATGATTATAATTATGTTTCTTCCATTTTTAATAATTTGATACAGGAAAAGGGCAAAGTAGTTATTATTCAACTAGTTTAAAGAAACTTTTCTAAACAGTATACATAACAGATGCAAAAGCTCCAATTAAAACTAAATTGCTCAAAAAATAAAAACATTTAATAACTGCCAAGTGTATGCCAGCTGCTGCCCTGTCAGCATTCTGAACAGGAAAAATTGAGTTCCATCCAAACACTGCTTCTACTCGTCTTCATTATAAAAGCCAGTTATTTTCATTAGTATGCAAATGAGTATTTGTTGCCAGCATTTCTAAGGAGCACAATCATGGGTCCAAATGCTGAAATAAGCAGTCTATGCTTTGCTTCCAGGCAAGTTGCATGGTTGATGGATGAGTGAGCATCTTTAAATCAGCTTCCAAATTGGTGGTTTTTAGCCCTGCTGAAAATTAGAATCACCTGATTCTAAAAGTCCCAATGCCCATACCACACCCCACAGTGAGTAAATCAGCATCTCTGGAGCAAGTTCTCAGGCTGTTTTTGGAAGCTTCTAGGTGATTGCAACCTGAAGCCAAGACTATGACTCATGTTTAAATGATGAGGCCTTGTAACTGCCCCACATCCGAGCAGGATTCCCAGCTGTGGGGTGGGTGAGGGCTGTGCAGTATGTGGATGCTAGTGCACACTGGGGCAGGTGGCATCCACGGGAGCCACTTTCAGCTCCTAGAGTGGAATGATCAATTCCACACTATGGTGCCAGGGACTTGCTTCACGTTCCAGCACAATCTCAGGATGCATGGGAGCTCCATGGCTCCTGCGAAAGGAACCCTTTTTATAAAGTCTAACGTCATTTGTTTGTTTTGTTCAATCACTCAGTCGTGTCCAACTCTTTGTGACCCCATGGACTGCAGCATGCCAGGCTTCCCCGTCCTTCACCATCTCCTAGGGTTTGCTCAAACTCACGTGCATTGAGTAGGTGATGCCAGCCAACCATCTCGTCCTCTGTCATCCCCCTTCTCCTGCCTTCAATCTTTCCCGACATGAGGGTCTTTTCTAATGAGTCGGCTCTTTGCATCAGGTGGCCAAAGTATTGGCATTTCAGCTTCAGCATCAGTCCTTCCGATGAATATTCAGGGTTGATTTCTTTTAGGATTGACTGGTGTGATCTCCTTTCAGTCCAAGGGACTCTCAAGAGTCTTCTCCAACACCACAGTTTGAAAGCATCAATCCTCGGATGCTCAGCCTTCTTTATGGTCCAACTCATGAGCACAGGGATGGAGGGAGTAGGTTCTAGGATTCCTTTTTTAATAGTCTCTGTTTTGTGGAGTTGTTTTAGATTCACAGCAAAGTAGAGCAAGAGGTACAGAGATTTCCCATGTCCCCTCTGCTGTCACAAAGGATAATACACATGCCACCCCCCCGCCCCGCAAATCACAATCCCCCACCAGAGTGGTTCATTTGTTACCACTGATGAACCTACATTGATAACCATCACTCAAAGTCCATTAGGGTTCACTCCCGGTGTTGTACATTCTGTGGGTTTTGAGACAAATATAATGACATATTTCCCCCTGTATAGTATCATGCAGAGCAGTTTCAGTGCCTAAAAATCCTCTGTGCTCTGCGTGTTCATCCCTGTCCCCTCCCTGACTCCTGGCAACCACTGACCCTTTTACTGTCTCCTTAATTTTTCCATTTCTGGAACGTCATATAGCTGGAATCATGCAGTATGTAAAGCCTTTTCAAAATGTCTTTATTTTACTAGTAATAGGCATTTAAGGCCCTTCCATATCTTTTCATGGCTCCATAGCCCATTTTTTGATGCTGAGTAATATTCCATTGTCTGGATGTACCCCAGTTTATTTGTTCACCTACTGAAAGATATCTTGATTGCTTCCAAGTTTTGGCAATTATGAATGAAACTGTTATTGATATCCATATACAGGCTTTTGTGTGGACATAAATTTTCAGCTCCTTTTGGTAATCACTAAGCATGATGGCTGAATCATGTCTCTAGAGTATCTTTAATTTTTTGTGAACCGTGAAACTTCTTCCAAAGTACCAGTTTGCATTTTCACTAACAATGAATGAGAGTTCTGGTTGCTCTAAATCCTCACCAGCATTTGAGGTTGTCAATGTTTTGAATTTTAGCCATTCTAATAGCTGCAAAATGCTATCTGTTGTTGTCATTTTAATTGCTTTGTATTGAAGTGTAGTTGGTTTACAGTGTTGTGTTAGTTTCAAGAATACAGCAAAGTAATTCAGTTATACATATATACATGTATATATATATACACATGTATATATGTGTAATTTTCAGATTCTTTCCCTTATAGATTATTAAAAAATATTGAGTATAGTTTGCAATGCCATACAGTACAGATTAAGTTGGAAAGAACTGACATCTTGACAATACTGAGTTTTCCTGTCCATACATATGGAATGGAATATCTCTCTATTCTTTGGTTCTTTGTTGAGTTTCATCAGAGATTTGTAGTTTTTCTCATATAGGTATTTTACGTATTTTGTTAGAAGTACGTGTATTTCATGTGTAGGTTTCTAATGTAAATAGCATTCTCTTTTTAATTTTAAATTCCCCTTGTTCATTGCTGGTAAATAGGATAGTGATTAACTTTTGTGTATTAAGCCTGAATCGTGCAACTTTGCTATAATGACTTGTAAGTTCTAATAGTTTTTTGTTGAATCTTTCAGATGTTTCACATAGATAATTATGTCATCTGTGAAGACAGATTTATTTCTCCCTTCCCAGAAGTATGCCTTTTATTTCCTTTTCTTGTCTTTTTGCATTAGCTAGGACTTCTAGTCCAGTGATAGAAAAGAGTGATGGGGAGAGACATTCTTGCCCAGTTCCTGGTGTTAGTGGAGAAACTTCCAAGTTTCTCACCATTAAGTACTGTTAACTTTAGTGTTTTTGTACATGTTTGAACACAGACTTTTAACATCTTGATTCAACAGCAAATTATGAACATCAGACTCAAGCTTTCTTAAGTGTAACCTTAGCAGAAGTAGTTATTATTGGAACATTATATGTAGAATAATTGCAGCTTTGCTGCCATACTATATGGGTAGTGCATGTATGTATGTGTGTACATGTAATAATTTTATACGGAAAAGCCAAGAAACAAATTTACCAAAGTGCTTAATTCCTCTGTGTGGTAAGTTTTAATTAGATCATTTTAATGTGCATAGTGTTTTACTTCTTTGATGGTGAGGACTGGATATGTTTTTGAGAGCTGACACATTTAAATTTTTATCACTCACCTGGATATAGTTTTATTGTTTAATGAATTTAGTCAAGAGAGTCACATTGTGGGGATCATGTTGATAGTATGTTTAGTTTTAACCAAGGCAGTCTTACTGATAGAAAAGGAAGTGCATGTATTTTAATGAGACATGATGAGAGTTACTGGGAATTCAACATGAGAAGTAAATAGTGGCTCCAGAAGTGAAAAAAATTTGCCATTAATTTAACCTACATTTCTAGGAAAAGGAAAAAATGTACATCTTCTTCAGAGTGAGTGGATCCAAATAAATGGCAGATAATCGCTCCTTTGTTATTCAGGCTGCACATACCATTTTACAAGCCTGTATTGTTTTTTACAGTGGTGCAAAAGGAAGACCTGGGCAGTTTAAGAAAATAATTTGTGTCATAGTTTTTCTAAAAGCAAGCTAACATAAAAACTAATTCAGGAATCATAGTAAAAATAGCATCTGGGTTAATAGTGGTGTGATTATGGGTGGTGTAATTTCAGGTAATTTTTTTTTTCTTTTCCCCCATTGTCTCAACCTTGCTCTGAAATCACATGGGAGTAGAAATAACTGGGGAGAATATGGTCTTTCAGATTTGTCTGCCTGGTTTAAACTAGTTCCCAAAGACCATTGGGACTTTTAGTCCCAGACCCAGGGGACACGTGGTCTGTTGTAAAATCAGCTCTGGCTTGTTGATGTCTAAAAGAAACTTGACCCTGGCATAGGCATTTTCAGTAGAAATGATAAGTAAACAGTAGAAACACGAGAGGACAAACGTAAGCTCTTGGAGGAAGATGCAGATTCCAGAAAAGAAAAACCAAGATTAGAGTGAAATGGTGGTTTAGTTGCTAAGACCTCTCAGACTCTTGCGACCCTATGAACTGTACCCTGCCAGGCTCGTCTGTCCATGGGCTTCTCCAGGCAAGAATACTGGAGTGGGTTGCCATTTCCTTCTCCAGGTGATCTTCCTGACCCAGGAATCAACCATAGGTCTCCTGCATTTCGGGCAGATGATTTACTGACTGATCTGTGAGGGAAAGGGAGGCCAGGTCAAAAGAAGGAAACGCACGTGCGCATGCGCGCGCGCGCACACACACACACACACACACACACACACACACACACACACACAGTTACATGTGTGCGCGCATGCACACACATGTAAATGCAGACAATAATGCAGACAATCACCAAAGAAAAGGAGAAAAATCCCAACAAACGAAATTAAGTTCATTGGGAGTAGCAAGGGGCTATGAGTTCAGAAACTGCCTGATTCTACTCCATCCCGTTTTTATAGTTACCTCTATTATTTTGGCCTGAGAGATTTGGAAAAGCAGCTCACGTCTGAAAATCATTTGAACATTCAGGGCTGAGGTCTTCATCTAGTGAAAGCCCCAGGGCCAAACCTGATGGGATGTGGGGGGTGGTAGTTCCTGAGGTTTTTGACAGCTTGCGGGCTCCCTGCCGGCACTGCCTATGGAAGGTGACCACACAGTGGGACAGGATCCATGGCTCAGGCTGAGGGACTGAAGGGTGCTGTACCAGAAATTACACTGGGCTGGAAGACATCCCCTGGGGTTGTTTGAAGCAAACCAGGATGTGAACTCAGCTGCCCATTCCAGCACCTTCTGAGGGCTCTGCAGTAAATAGCCCTCATTCGCCTCCTTCAGACCCCCAATACTAACTGCAACTGTCAGATTGTTTCCATATGGGCCAGGGCCTCTCTTGAAGATGTTCTTTACTACAGATTTTGTCAAGGCAGCAAGAGTCTATTGAGAAGAAGGAAACTCATTTTATGGATTTTATGGCTTCTGCTTATCAGATAGGAAAAGGGCAGGAACCTATGTATAAGCTGCAGACAGTTCTCCGTGGTAGGAATAGGGTGTGAAGTTCCCTCCCAGTCCATGGCTCTGTAATAATGGCTAATGGTCGTTGAGGGCTTATGGTTGCTCAGCCTTCTCTGTGACAGGGACTGCTGTTCTTAAGTGATGGATGAGGAAACTGGTGGGGGAATGGGGGGTTTTAGGCCGAGGGCTGCACAAATGAAGTGCAGACTTGGGCAGACCTGAGCGGGGCGGGGTCAGGGGGAGCCTGGCTGCTTATAATTCCTGGTTGGTTCTCACTACTGATAGGCCACATTTATTTTTGGTCTCCCTGTATTTCTGCTTCTCCTTCAGATTCCATCACTCTGTCAGGGGAGCCCCACCAATTAATTAGCTCTCTCTGTTTGTGTTGTTCAGTCGCTAAATTGTGTCCAACTCTTCGCAACCCCATGGATTGTGAAGTCTCCCCTGTCTTTCCCTATTTCCTGAAGTTTGCTCAGATTCATGTGCATTGAGTTGGTGATGTCATCTAATCAATTCATCCTCTGTTGTCCCGTTCTCCTCCTGCCTTCAATCTTTCTTAGCATCAGGATCTTTTCCAATGAGTTGGCTCTTCGCATCAGGTGGCCAAAGTATTGGAGCTTCAGCTTCAGCATCAGTCCTTCTAATGGATATTCAAGGTGGATTTCCTTTAGGATGGGCTGGTTTGATCTCCTTGCAGTTCAGGGGACTCTCCAACACCACAGTTCAAAAGCATCCTTTCCAAACACCCTATGTGTTACCATTTGCATTTGCTTTTGTATGATTATTTGATTGTCCCCACACTAGAACATCAGCTTTCTGAGGACAACTCTGTGTGTGTGTGTCTGACTTTTGTATCCCTGGGCCTCGCTCATAGCAGAGATTTAATGGGCTGAACTGGTACCTGGTGTGTCAGAGCTGACATGGCTACAGGTTACTCTGAGTCCAATAGCAGATGCTCCAAGAATAGATGCATATACTGCCTGGACTCTGTTCACCGTGACTTCAGTTCTTTAGGTCTTTCTGTTTCTGGTTATTAATATGCACATAGAAAAAAATGCTGAGACTTTGGGAGGTATATATAGCTCTCCTTGAAGCAAGTTAATTCTGTTAATGCTTTTTAGCAAATATACTTTCTGTGCTCCTCACTACCTCTGAATACTCTCCATGGCTGTGATGATGTTTGGTGGGCTTATCTTTTAGCCAGAGCACCACCTGGAAAACTCTTCCTGTTTGTCTCTTCTGCTTCAGCAACATGCATTAAATGTCACTCGTTACCAGCGTTTTCTGTTCAACTTGTAGGCATCACCTACCTTCTCATGCATAGACAGAAGCTGTCGGATTGTGAACAGAGGGAGCTATGGAAAGGCAAGGGAGTGAAACTCACCTTGGACCAAGGAGTAGGGGAGAGGGTAACACAGGCATCCTAGTGGCATGTAAGGGAAGGAGACATATTTCATAACATAGCTTAGAGTGTGTAAGGGCACAGGCAAAATGAAATCTCTCTCTTCCTGGTAAGAAAAGTTTTTATTGAAAAGAATTCCAGGAAAAAAAAAACCCATTAATTATGCAATTTATTTTACTGTCTGTAAACTTCCCACAGGGAGACCAGATAGGTGGAGTGATAATCCTTTCCCCTGTCAGTGGGAGGCTGTGCCCACGTCCATTCCTAGGCGGTGGGGCAATTTTTCTGGTGGAGAGAAACTCCTGTATTATGCAATCACAGAGCAGCCAGAAATGGCCTTCCCTCTAGTCTCTGTTTACTGAAACACTGCTGTTTCTCAAGGCTGACCTCAAAGCTGTTGCCCCTGCAATGCCTGTCCTGAGACCCCCATCAGCAGTAACCACTCCTCCTTCTGTGCGTCTGTGGGACATTTACATCTGTTTCGTTTGACCTGGGACTTGTGCAGCTCACATGCACTTGAAGGGCTGGTACTGTTTTCTCTGACCTCTTCATGTCTCTTGCACAGAATAATCAAAGCTTGTTAAAATAAGGAAGTGTGGGTGCAGAGAAAGGGGGGGGCATTTCCAGGGTGCTGTGATGACTGGGATTGGAACAAGTTCAAGAAGCCCGATCCTCCAATGCAGGGTGATAAGAAGCTATTGGAAGGCTGGAAGGAGGGTGTAACCTAGGGGGTAATGCTGGAAGGGGCTGCCCATCATGTCCTCCCCCGACTTTACCACTGTGTCTGTGGAAGAGGCATTTCCCATTTTCCCCACTGCAGGGCTGCTGAAGCTGGCTTTCATTCCGTGTCTTCATCCTAGTGTGGCTGGCCTTTGAGCTGTACTGACAGCTCTTCTTTTCAGTGACATTTTTTTTATCATCCCACAAATCTGTTGCATTAAAACAAACCAACCATAACTTTCCTAGAGAGTAAGTGAACTCCTGAGACTGACAGATTTAACTTTGTTTTTGTTGTTCAGTCGCTCAGTCGTGTCTGACTCTTTGCAACCCCATGGACTGCAGCACACCAGGCTTCTCTTCCTTCACTATCTCCCAGAGTTTGTTTCAACTCATGTCCATTGAGTCAATGATACCATCCAACCATCTCATCCTCTGTCTTAGCCTTAGTGAGAAGGAAAAAAAAAGGACCCAGACTATTTCATGACAATCAGTTAAGGTCAACCACCTAATCTGACAGCAATAAAAGGGTTATTTAACAATGAATAGTTTCAACTCTGCTCCTTCTCTCTAGTAAATTGTTTTAAAGAAAACCCAAAATGAATTGTTGTATGTACTGTAATGGAATGTCGGCATGTAAGCTGCAGAGTGAAATCATTACTGGCAGTATCTTATTTACACATCTGTTGTGTGAAGAGAATTAGATACTCTTAGAGGAAGAACAAAGTAAATTTGAATTGAAATAGTACACATTTTGACTAGATGCTGATTCCTCATTAGGTGTTGGGAGTGACTTTGACAGTGTACAAAGAAAGCAACAGTTTGACATCATTTAGAGACATTCTAGAAGAATCCTGATTCAGGGACATTTCCATTTGTGTGCACTTTAAGAATCTGGAGCCCTGTGGAGCTCCTGGGCACTCACCCAGTTTTCTTAGATCCAGTTGGGTTTATGAGTACAAGACACGATAGCCTTATATGCAAGAAGGAAAAACCTTCTCAAACTGGCCAGCTTACTGGGCTGAGTCACTACTTCTGCCAAACAAGTGCTGTCTAAGCTGAGCTGTTTTCATCTTACTGCCTATGTTCTTTCTACAGCAGGAACAGTACAGTATTTATTGATTGCAATTAAATTTCTTATTGCTGAGGAATAACACTCTCTGATGGGCTTCCCTGGGGGGTCCAGAAAATAAAGAATCTGTCTGCAGTGCAGGAGACTGGAGTTCCATCCCCGGGTTGGGACGATTCCCTGGAGAAGGGAGTGGCAACCCACTCCAGTATTCTTACCTGGAGAATTCTGTGGACAGAGAAGCCTGGTGGGCTACAGTTCATGGGGTCTCAGAGTCGGACATGACTTAATGACTAACATTTTTTCACATATTTGTTAAAAGAAGAAGAAAATACATATGTAAAATATATATGAATACATATGTCAATGCATATATGTATGTACTTACAAAAGTGAAAGTGAAGTCACTCAGTCATGTCCAACTCTTTGCGACCCCGTGGGCTATAGCCTACCAGGCTCTTCCTTCCATGGGATTTTCCAGGCAAGAGTACTGGGGTGGGTTGCCATTTCCTTCTCCAGGGGATCTTCAGTATTCTTAGCTGGAGAATTCCTTGGACAGAGGAGCCTGGTGGGCTATAGTCCATCAGGTTGCAAAGAGTCAGACATGACTTAGCGACTAGCACTTTTTCACATATTCGTTAAAAAAAGAAAAAAATACATATGTAAAAATATGTATGAATTCATATTATCAGTGCACATATGTATGTACATATATACATATATAAAAACACATATTTAAAAGTACATATGTAAAAATATATAATGAATACATATGTAAAATGCATATGTAAAAATACATATGAATACATATGTAAAAAAAGAAAATGCATACATTAGCAGTTAACTTTCTTTTTTCTTTTTGCAATATAGGATTAAATTACCATGCTCCTACCAGAGGCCCTTATCACACCTAAAATAATTTCTTAATATCATCAATTATCCTGTCAGTTGTCAAATTGTCTCCTATGTGTCGTGATTTTTTTAAGATTCATTTTAGTTAGAATCCAAATAAGGTCCCCATGTTGCAATGAATAATATCCCTTAAGTCTCTTTTAATATCTAATTTTTCCCTCCATCACTCTGCCTCACCTCCTGTAATGTTTCTGTTGAGGAAACCAGGTCATTTTCCCTGTAGAATTTTCCATAGTCTGAATTCTGTTGATTGCATCCCTGCGTTGCACTGCTTCAATCACTATTGTTATTTATCTAGATCAGCACACATATCCTACAGGTATTGCCCTCCACAGAGTGAGACATACCTCCTCTGAATCAGAACAACCTCAAATGAGAATGACATCGCCACAGTCATTTTTGCTTTAGAACCATGTAAGATAATGTTCAGGTGTTCTTTGGCCATTGTCTCTTGTCTCTGTGTGAAAAAGTCATAAAGGTATAAAATAATTAGGAAGAGGATGTCACTCAGGATGCATATCTGTGAGGAACAATCAGATTTTTTTCAAAAATGATCATAAATGGACTCTTGTAAAGTTACACAACTTAATGCCAGTGCCAATTAATCTGATGGGCAAGGAGTCTTAGAGTGACAGAGGGCAATGCTGTGTGCTTGGGAACTTCACTGAAGCATAAATGCAGACAGCTATGAAGATTTAATTAAAATTAAATATGAGAGACCTAAAAAAATGGCATGTACTGAAACCACCATAAAAACTAAACTCTAAAAAAGGCTGTTCACATTTTTCTGAATAGCTCTTTCAGCCTGTAATGAAAACAGATGGATTACTTCAGGACTGAAATTTAGTACCTACAATGAGTTTACAGAGATCTAAATTTGTGATTATAGACCCTTAAACCCAATATAGCTTCAGGAAATAGAATAATTTCAAGGAGAAAAACAGTTTTCAGTGGTGACATAGACATTTTAACCATCAAAGCAGCCTCATTTTCCGTTTCTGCTTATAAGATGCCATAAGGCCTGTCACATCAATAACCTTAGATTTAATTTTGACTCATGCTTTTCTTATATAGCATACTCTTTATGGATCATTGGCCAACTCTATTGTTATTGCTGTAACATTAAAAAATAAATTCTTAACTTATAAACTAGACCCTTTTTTAACTTGGAGAGTTAATACTTTTTGATGTAGGACCTATTTGTATTTCTTTAATAAATTGGGCTTCCCTAGTGGCTCAGCTGGTAAAGAATCCACCTGCAATGCAGGAAACCTGGGTTTGATCCCTGGGTTGGAAAGATCCCTTGGAGAAGGGAATGGCTAACCACTCCAGTATTCTGGCCTGGAGAACTCCATGAACTGTATAGTCCATGGTGTTGCAAAGAGTCGGACACAACTGAGTGACTTTCACTTAACTTAATAAGCAAAATTATGTAGGGAATTGACATACTTGTGAGCAGGAAGTATCATTTGATAAAGTATTTGCCACTCATCAAAGATAAAAACTGTGACTTATCTACGTTCCTCGGTCTGTGCACTGATAGTGAAAGATTCACTTCAAGACTGAATGGGGTTAGAGTCCTTACAGGGCTGCCTTAGTAACACTTCCTTTCCAGGTGGCTTAGTGGTAAAGAATCCACCTGCCAGTGCAGGGGATGCAGTAGGTATAGGTTTGATCCCTGGGTGGGGACGATCCCCTGGAGAAGGAAATGGCAACCCACTCCCGTATTCTTGCTGGGAAAATCCCATGGACAGAGCAGGCTGGCTGGCTGCAGTCCATGCAGTTGCAAAGGAATTGGACACAACTGACTGAGCACATGACAAATGACTTAGTAACAATTACCAAACCACCATCAAAATATTGTGTGTTTGAAATTCCTCTTTAATAGGAAGGAAGGATTCTTCATTAGGCCAGTCTTCCTTGTGACCAAGAATATGCATTTGTAAGATTGAGATTTTAATGTCTGGGTAAGGTTTTTGTCTCTAGTTAGTGAGCAGAGGGCTTCCCTGATGGTTCTGATGGTAAAGAATCTGCCTGCAATGCAGGAGACCTGAGTTTGATTCCTGGGTCAGGAATCCCCTGGAGGAGGGCAGGGCAACCCTCTCCAGTATTCTTGCAGGAGAATCCCATGGACCAGAGCCTGATGGGCTACAGTCCACAGGATAGCAGAGTTGGACTGTGCACACACGCATGCACAGTAAGCAGATTCAAACTGAGCTCTGTTCTTTGGCGTCCCTCTTTTCACCCAATACTCCTTTACTACATTTTAGGCAGTAGATAGTAAGCAAAGAAATAGAATTTTTTGGTTCTTATGATGCTTGGGTTCACATCCTGCTCCTTGGCTGTAATAGCATTCTTAGTATCACAAGTGACAAAAATTCCTCCCAAAAAAGAAATGTACTGGCGTCCTGACTTTGGAGAGCAGAGGTAGCGCTGCATTCAGGCACGTTACACGAGCTGTCCACGGGGTGCAGGCTTGTTCTTGCTGTCCCTGGATGGTCTGTCTTCTCTATTGGCCACCAGCACCCTGGCTCTATCCTAAAAGGGCTATCACCTAAATTGGAAGATCACAGTACTCTTCCTTCTACTTTATCATTTCTCAGTCTTTGTTTTGTATCACTTCCCTTTTTCTTGTTTTTAAAGTTATCCCTCCTTTTTTCCAAAGCTGACTTTTCCCTTTCATCTTTGATCCCCTCCCATCTGTCTTAACCAAGAATATAAAGGCAGTCTCCACTAATTAGCTCCCCTCTTTAAAATCTTAACCTTTCTACTAATGTTTAAGTGCACCATCCTAAAACTAAACGCCTTTAGCTTTCAGATCCCCTTCAGTTGTTGTCTGATGTCTAGGTTTCCTTATTGAGTGTAAAAATCCCTCCTGTAGACCTTCGTGAGTGTTAATCCTCTTCCTTGTTGGAGAATGTCTGTGCTCATTCCCACCATTTCCTCAGCTCTTACTCAGCGCCTTTAGTTTTGCTGTACTCACCTCTCACCTTTCTCATCCTGTGGCTTCTTTATAATTCTTGTGGTGGGCTGAAAAATGACCTCACCCCTACGCTCCAACATCTGTGTCGAAATGAAACTGGTGAATGCTGCTTTATTTGGAAAATTTGATTGCAGATGTGATGAAGGGTTTTGAGATGAGATGACCCTGGATCATGTGGATAGGCCATGAATGCCATCACACAGGCTCTCATGAGGGAGAGAAGCGAGGGCAATTCGGCACCACAGGCACACGTAGCACAAGGCAAGGAATGCGCAAAAATGTTGGATTGTGAAAGAGGCAAGAAACACTTTCTGCCCTGGAGCTTCCAAGGAAGCCTGACTCTGGTTCTGCTGACACTTTGAGTTTGAACTTTCAGCCTCCAGAAATGTGAAAGAATAAATTTCTGTTGTTCTTAAGGGATGGAGTTTGTGGTAATTTGTTAAGATCGCTGCTGCTACTGCTGCTGCTAAGTCGCTTCAGTCGTGTCCGACTCTGTGCGACCCCATAGACGGCCTCTTTGGACATTCTTGATAAAATCATTGACCAAAGTGAACATGCCTGAGTAAACAAGACTTAGATCAAGAAGGAGACTCTTATCAGCTCTCCAGCAGACCCCAAGAGTCCCTTTTCAGCCTTTGCCCCTACCAAAGAATTCACTATTTTGAATTATCACGTTTGTGAACCTAATATGAACCGCATCAAGAAGAATAAACCTATCTCTTTTGTATATGGATTCTTTCTTCTAACAATCTGTGAGGTTCATCCATGTTGTCATATGTGGTTATAGATTTTTAAATTGTCATTGCTGTATAGTATACATTGTCTATATAGAGCACACATTATTTTTTCTACTGTTGATGGTTTACCAATACTGCTGTTATGAATATTGATTATGGACCTTTTGGTGAACATCGATTTGTGTTTCTGTTGGGTATATAATGAGGAATGGATTTCCTGAGTCGAAGATGCCTCGTCATTTCGTTCTGTACTAAGTTGACAATCTCATCTACAGTTCTACTTTAACTATCCCTCATCATTCTGACTCTTGAAATCTCTCAGTCTGATTCTGATCTTAGTGCTTAGATATAAAATGACAGCTATCAATTACACACACACACACACATACAAACACAGAGTTTAGTCTGTTCCAGTTTAAAGATAAGTTACTGCCAGAAAAGTGGCTCTTCCCCTTGTCATTTGTCGTGTTAATGACAAGTCATCAGTCTTAACCATTCAAGTTTGAAACAGAATCACTTTTAATTCTTTCTTTGATTATCCTGCGTCCACCAAATCTCAAAAGCTTCCCTTCCACCATGATTGCCCACCATGTTCTCTCTACATCAGTTTGGGGGTACACTGTCCCTTGAATGACTCCTTAACTTGTCTCCCACCTTCTAGTCTCTTTTGATACTCATCCATCTAAAAATTCTAGGTTTATCCTTACGAACTTTGATCCTGCTGCACCACTTCTCAAAACTCATGGACATGGATGGATCACCATTGATTATAAAAATCAAGTCAACATTCCTTATGTTGACTTTCTATGCCTCATAATTTGATTTCAACATCATTTCTATGAGTAATTATTTACCTGAAGTTTCACCAGCTGGTATTGAGTTATCTATTCACATTGTCTTCAAAAACATTTTTATGATAAATTGCTCAAAGGGCTTCCGATGAACGATTCCTATAGTGGCTCCATATAATGGCCGTGTATTAAGAGTTTCCTGTGCCTGGTGTACACGTAACCCACACAACAGCTTTGTGTGGTAAATACCTGTGTTATTATCCTCAATTTACAGTTAAGGACACCAAAGCTTGGAGAATTTAAGGTGTCTAATGTTATCCAGCCAGAAACCTAATTAGGATGCAGACACTGGAAATCACGACTCAGCTTACTTGCGTTTTGCATATTCATGACTCCTCTCAAGGCCATGGGAGATGAGGAGGCTTCCCTTCCAGCTTTCAGGTCTGTGGTGTGCTTTTCTGAGGCAGCATCTCCTCCTAACAGAGAGCTGTGATTCCAGGTCCCGCCAGTCTGCAGATGTGTGCTTTTCCCCCTCACGTTCTCTGAAGCTGGCCCATCATGAACTGAACTCTAGCAGCCATTGCCTGGGTAAGGGGGCTTTAGTTCTTATACCACCAATTTGGTTTGGTTCTGCTCCCTCCTTCTTTTCCTGTTTCTCTTCTCCTCCTTCCTCCCTTTCT
>NW_011494770.1:4361024-4375457 GCF_000754665.1 Bison bison bison
TCCCTTTCTCTGCTGTTTCTTTCTTCCTCTGCAGGCTTCTCCCTTTTCCTCTCCCCGCCCCCTCCCACCCTCCCTGCCCTTCCTTTGGTAGGTGCCATGATTCTCAGCATTTTTGAAAGAGCACCCTCTGGAAGTGCACAATGTCCCTCAGGTCACTTACTTTGCGGGCTTCACTTTTCAGGTTCAAAAACCCCGCGATACCTCAGTATAATAACCAAATAAGCAAATTAGTGCTGGAGTGGGGAGATTATGTATACATTTGCTTGAGCAATATATGAATGATTCATGTTTGAATCACTATACATGTATTTATTGTAGTTTAGGGATGAGGAAATTGTGGGCCAAAATCTATTGTTGATACAGATATGTATCATTATACACTGTAGAGTTAACCAAACACCATACAAGAAAATAAAAGGATGCTGATGAAACTAAATGTGTAGTAATTTATAACAGGAATTTCCAAACCATGACCCATTCAAAACAACAATGATGATGGATTATTCTTCTATCCTACCTGAAAATCTCAACAGTTTCAGTTGTGCAGAAGGAGTTTTGCAATCTCTCAACATTGTATCCCTACCAGACTTTAGAAGACTAACTTAGCACCTTCAGAAGACTCTACTGGGGCACTACTTTTAGGCTCTGAGTAACATTTTAGTAATTTTCATGTTGTAGATCACTTGCAGGTAGCCCTTATTCATTCATGAAAGAAAAATCTATGGAATGCAGATGATGGTTCCCTGAAGAATTAGGAAGGGATGATCATTTGGGGGTTAGTGTCTGCTCTTTAGAGACTCTCTCTTGGTTCACCCACTGAGGATCCTACTGGGATTGATGTTGGTGTTTTCTGTTTTAGCTGTGCCAGGTCTTAGTTTTGGCATGTGAGATTGTTTAGTTGTGGCACATTAACTCTTAGTTGTGTCACATGGGATCTAGTTCTTTGACCAGGGATCGAACCCTGTCCTCCTGCATTGAGAGAATGGAGTTTTAGCCGTTGAACCACCAGGGAAGTCCTCTACTTAGTTTTCTGTTTTGATTTTCTGAACTTCTCAACCAAGCCCAGTACCCTTCCTTTCCTTGGCTTCCTCCGTAATGCCTTTGATGTGCCTGGGCTGCAGGTTTTCCTATGCACTCCACTTTCTGACTCCATTAACAGTTAATGCCTCACCCACATAGATGTCTGTCATCCATCCCACCGAGGAAACTTTTATATAATAGATACTCAGGACGTTTGTTTAATTAAATTGGAATTAATGGATCACTGCAGGGATTAACCCATCATGACTGGATGGGTAGTTCTCTGTGACAACTTGGGAAGTTTCCAGTGATTATGGAATGTTAGAGCACCTTGTAGACTATAGAATAAGCTGAATCACTACTGGGCTCTTGCTTTTTCATCAGTCATCCTGAGGTCAAGGAAAAAAACTGAATAGATAAAAAGTAAACATTAATGTCTTTCCTTCAGTGCTGCGTTTTATAAGCAGAGGCAGCTCTTGTGAGATATTTAACTAACAGATATGGTATTATCATGGAAAAATTGAATAAAAAAAGTAACAAAGACCATGAACCACTGCCATTTGCTGACTGAAATGCAATTAGGCACAACAGTTTTGTGTGATTGTCCTAGAAATTTATTATGCTTTAATAAACTCCTGGCAAACCTAATTAGATGCTCCATTTAGCATTAATTGAATTGGAACAAGGAAAGAAACTATACCTCATGTAAAGTTGTAAGAGGCACATTTTTAAATGACTGACTTAGCCTTAAATTTTGAAATGTGAAATGTGGCAGTTTTACTCACAATATTACCATAGAAACTCAATTAGACAATTATTAAGTGCATTTACTCATGAAATATACTACAAGAGTATATGTATCAGTCTCCAGATCTAGTTTTGCTTTCCATTCATGTCCTGATCTTTGGAACTTCCATATCCCATAAATGTAGCATGTGGCTCATTTAAGAATTAAGGGCATGGATTTTCCAGCCAGATTGCTTGGTTTTGAATCGTGATGCTAGCATTTTCAGACTGATTTGGGGCCGATTGTTTTTATCTTCTCTACCTCAGTGTCCTGAAACAATAACATTACCTACCACAAAAGGGAGATTATGAAGATTAAGTAATTTAGTACTTGAAAAGCATATGATGTCTGACACGTGTACTTACTAAATACATGTTTGTAAAATAAAATGGATAAATTGTACCTCATATAAGTGGGTCTCAAGAATTGTAGAGTATCAAGTGTTTATTCGGAGAAGGCAATGGCACCCCACTCCAGTACTTTTGCCTGGAAAATCCCATGGATGGAGGAGCCTGGTAGGCTGCAGTCCATGGGGTCGAGAAGAGTTGGACACGACTGAGCGACTTCACTTGCATTTTTCACTTTCATACATTGGAGAAGGAAATGGCAACCCACTCCAGTGTTCTTGCCTGGAGAATCCCAGGGACGGGGGAGCCTGGTGGCTGCCGTCTATGGGGTCACACAGAGTCGGACACGACTGAAGTGACTTAGCATAACATAGCATAGCAAGTGTTTGTTATTTTGGTCACCTGATGCGGAGAGCTGACTCATTGGAAAAGATCCTGATGCTGGGAAAGATTGAAGGCAGGAAGAGAAGGGGACAACAGAGGATGAGATGGGTGGATGGCAGTGTTGACTGAATGCACATGAATTTGAGCAAACTCCAGGAGATACTGAAAGACAGGGAATCCTGGCGTGCTGCCAGGGGTTCAAAGAGTCCATGGGGTTGCAAAGAGTCGGGTATGACTTAGTGACTGAACAACAGCAAGGTGTTTGTGTAGTTTGTTATAATTATATCATCTTGTGCATTCTTAGCATGTCTTAGGATGGTTTCATGAGGAAGATAATTTTCACCTGTTTATTTTATTACTTTTGAGAAGATATGGATCAGAGTCAGAAGGTCATAATAAGCTATATTCTTTAATTAGATAATGAAATATTATTGTGTAAAAAATGCTGTGTAACTGGAAGGCATAGCCAGTATAATAAGGCAAAACAAAAAACAACTAACAAGAAAACAAAAACCATGAAAGACATACAGATTGGAAAGGAAGAAGTAAAACCATTTCTGGTTATAGATGATATAATGGTCCATGTAGAAAATGCCAAAACACATGCGCCCCCCCCCCCCAAATGCTTCTTGAACTAATAAGTTAATTTAGTAAAGTCTCAGGATACAAGGTCAGTATACAAAAATCTACTATTGTTTTATATACTACAATGAAAAATTGGGATTTGAAATTTTAAAAAGAGTACAGCTATGATAGTACCCCAAAATGAAACATTTAGGTATAATTTAACAAAGTATGTATAGGAACTGTATATTGAAAATTACAAAATATTGATGAACAAAATCAAAGACTTAAATAAGTAGAGAGGTATGCCTAGGCATGCATTGAAACACTCAGTATTGTTAAGATGTTAGATCTCTCCGAAATGATCCATAGTCATCATGAGTGGATGCTCAGTCTCTTCAGTTCTGTCTGAGTCTTTGAAACCCTATGGACTGTAGCCCACAGGCTCCTGTGTCCATGGGGTTCTCCAGACAAGAATACTGGTGCAGGTTGCCATGCCCACTCCAGGGGATCTTCCCAACCCAAGTCTCTTATGTCTCCTGCATTGTCAGGCAGGTTCTTTACCACTTGCGCCACCTGGGAAGCCCTGTCGTCATCATAATCCTAGTCAGAATTCTGGGAGAAATTTTTTTAGCTATCAGTGGATAGCTTTTAACTACCAGTTGATTGTAAAATCTATATAGGAAAGAAAATAGAAGAACTAAAATAGCTACAACAATTTTGAAAACAGAAGAGTGGGAGAACTCACACTGCTTGATTCTAGTACCTTCCGTGAAGTACCACAGACAAAACAGTGTATATAGCACAGACGGTCCCCGACTTACAATGGTGCAGTTTATGATTTTTTTTTTACTTTGATGGCGCAAAAATGATACCCATTCAGTAGAACCCATACTTTGAATTTTGAATTATGATCTTTTCCCAGCTTAGTGATACATTCTCAGTTGTGATGCTGGGCAGAGAACCAAAGCTCTCAGCCAGCCAGGCAATCAGGAGGAGAAACAACCGATACACTTACAACCATTCTGCACCCATACAGCATTCCATTTTCACTTTTGGTACGCTATTTGATAAGTTATATGAGATATTCAGCACTTTAATATAAAATAGGCTTTGCATTAGATGATTTTGCCCAACTATAGGCTAGTATAAGTGTTCTGAGCACATTGAAGGCAGGCTGGGCTAAACTATGATGTTTGGTAGGTTAAGTGTATTAAATGTATTTAAATTTACAGTATTTTCAACTTACAATGGGTTTTTCTGGACATAACCTCATTGTAAGTTGAGAAACATCTGTATTCGCAAAAAGTAAATACATAGATCAATGGAATAGAATAGACCATCCAAAAATTTTTGGAAGAAAAAATCAAAATGGATCGTAAGCTTCAATGTAAGGTATAAAAGGTATAGCACTTTCAATAAAAATCATAAGAGAAAACTTTTGTGACTTGGGTTAGGCAAAGATTTTTTTCAGATACCACACCTAAAGCACAATCCACAGTAGAAAAAATCGGTAAATTGGGCTTAAAGTTAAAATTTTCATCTCTCCTAAAGACACTTAACAGAATGAAAAGGCAGATCGCAAACAGGGAGAAAGTATTTGTGAATCACATATCTGACAAAGGAAAAATATCAATATAAAAACAGACAAAACTCACATTAAGAAAACAAGCTCAACAATAAAAAGGGGGGGAAGGCACGTGCTTTGAACATGTTATCAAAGAAGATGAAAGAGTGAATATTATGCTATGGAAATTTTAAAAATATATTCAGAAAAAAATACAAATACATTAGAACAAATCACTTGACTGAATTTGAAGTAGAAAGAATGCCTTCCTCTGTTATCATACTGTCTTATGGTATTTTAAAATTCCTACACAAATAAACATTTTTAATGTTGTATATTGCATCCCACAGGGGTCTGTTCCTGTTTCCATGTTCAGATCTAATGAATGTATTTTAGTCTACTTGTACCATTTATTTTATGTGTCTCATTTCTCTCTTAATCTAAAAGCCTTCTGCAGCATTTCTACTTTATTTTAGCAACAATTCCACGAATCGGTTCTCTAGAAAGAACCCATTTCCCCCCCTATTGTCACTACTTAGTATTTTTCTTTGCTATTGCTCGTTTGTTTTCTCATCAGCAGCTGTTTTATTTCGTTTCTCTCAGCCATACTGTATGCTGTCTCTTGATTTTAACGCTGTGTGGCTGACTGTGAGTGGCTGGCATCTGTGGGAGGAGGAAGCCGAGTGGGTGCCTGAGGCAGATGGGCCACGTGGGTGGGGTGCAGTGACTCATTTTTTTTCATGTGTTGATTTTTGTTGTAGAAATGTTAAGGACCCCAGAAGAAAACTCTCTAGTTCTATTAGAGAGCCTTGAAGTCATGGCTAGCCTTGAAAAGTATCTTTTGAAGCTCCTTTGACTTGCCCTCCCCTTTTATAACCTCACTATATCTTCTGGGTCTTTAGCTTTCATTTGATCTGATTTATTTCTCCTTCACAGAATGTAGACTCTAATTTCATATTCATTAGATAAGGCCAGCTGAATCAAACAACCTCTTGAGGGTCTGTGTTCCTTTTATAAAAGGGTTGCACTTTGATTGCATGCAGGTCTTCAATGTTCTTTTTATATTTTGGTGGGTTCCTAAATTACAAAAGTAATCAGTGTTCATAAAAGAAATTGTATAAGATATAGAAGGCATAAAGAGGAAAAGATAAGTCATAATTCCATTACACAGTTGTTATCACAGTTTACATTTTGCTGTACAACTTTCCAAAACTTTTTTATTCATGTACATCTATACATATAGAATATATATAATAATAAATTGATGATAATGTATACATTACGTTTTAATGTGTATGCTATACATTATAATGTATATATTTTACTTTTTTCCTAAATATAGTGTGTGTGTGTGTATGTGTGGTCATTTTTCTAATAATGTATATTTAGGCATTTTTCCAATGTTACTGCAAAAATAATATTTCAGTGGATATACTTACAAGTAAATCTGCCACATGTATAGGAATTTTCTCAGGATAAATTCTTAGGAATGGAATTATTGAGTCAAAGAATATGCATAATTTTAAGGACTCAAGATCTCCTAAAGAGTTTACACTTCCCCATAGCATGTAAGAATACCATTTCTCTGCATCTTCATTGGGTATTTTGAAATATCTTTGGCCCCTTGATAGGAAAAAAAACTTTGTATTGGTTTAGTGTTCATTTATTAGGAGTGAGATATAGAATAGTTTTATATGTGATGTTTAAAATTGTATGTGATGCTTAAAATTCTCCGAGCCAGGCTTCAGCAATATGTGAACCGTGGACTTCCTGATGTTCAAGCTGGTTTTAGAAAAGGCAGAGGAACCAGAGATCAAATTGCCAACATCCGCTGGATCATGGAAAAAGCAAGAGAGTTCCAGAAAAACATCTATTTCTGCTTTATTGACTATGCCAAAGCCTTTGACTGGATCACAATAAACTGCGGAAAATTCTGAAAGAGATGGGAATACCAGACCACCTGACCTGCCTCTTGAGAAACCTATATACAGGTCAGGAAGCAACAGTTAGAACTGTACTTGGAACAACAGACTGGTTCCAAATAGGAAAAGGAGTACGTCAAGGCTGTATATTGTCACCCTGTTTATTTAACTTCTATGCAGAGTACATCATGAGAAACGCTGGACTGGAAGAAACACAAGCTGGAATCAAGATTGCCTGGAGAAATATCAATAACCTCAGATATGCAGATGACACCACCCTTACGGCAGAAAGTAAAGAGGAACTAAAAAGGCTCTTGAAGGTGAAAGTGGAGAGTGAAAAAGTTGGCTTAAAGCTCAACATTCAGAAAACGAAGATCATGGCATCCGGTCCCGTCACTTCATGGGAAATAGATGGGGAATCAGACTTTATTTTTTGGGGCTTCAAAATCACTGCAGATGGTGACTGCAGCCATGAAATTAAAAGACGCTTACTCCTTGGAAGGAAAGTTATGTCCAACCTAGATAGCATATTCAAAAGCAGAGACATTACTTTGCCAACAAAGGTTCATCTAGTCAAGGCTATGGTTTTTCCTGTGGTCATGTATGGATGTGAGAGTTGAACTGTGAAGAAGGCTGAGTGCCGAAGAATTGATGCTTTTGAACTGTGGTGTTGGAGAAGACTCTTGAGAGTCCCTTGGACTGCAAGGAGATCTAACCAGCCCATTCTGAAGATCAGCCCTGGGATTTCTTTGGAAGGAATGATGCTAAAGCTGAAACTCCAGTACTTTGTCCACCTCATGTGAAGAATTGACTCACTGGAAAAGATTCTGATGCTGGGAGGAATTGGGGGCAAGAGGAGAAGGGGATGACAGAGGATGAGATGGCTGGATGGCATCATTGACTCGATGGACATGAGTCTGAGTGAACTCCAGGAGTTGGTGATGGACAGGGAGGCCTGGCATGCTGCGATTCATGGGGTCGCAGAGTCAGACACAACTGAGCAACTGATCTGATCTGATCTGATATGTGATGTTGCCATTTTAGTTACACTTTTGTGATTTTACCTGCCTATGTCCACAGCCTAATTTTCTATAATGTAATGTTTTATGGTTGCTTATTTGTTTTAAATTGACCAATAATAGATAAATTGATGCTTTTGAACTGTGGTGTTGGAGAAGACTCTTGAGAGTCCCTTGGACTGCAAGGAAATCCAACCAGCCCATTCTAAAGGAGATCAGTCCTGAGTGTTCATTGGAAGGACTGATGTTGAAGCTGAAACTCCAATACTTTGGCCACCTGATGTGAAGAGCTGACTCATTTGAAAAGACCCTGCTGCTGGGAGGGATTGAAGGTGGGAGAAAGGGACAGCAGAGGATGAGATGGTTGGATGGCATCACTGACTCAATAGAGACGAGTTTGGGTGAACTCCGGGAGTTGTTGATGGACAGGGAAGCCTGGCATGCTGCAGTCCATGGGGTCGCAAAGAGTTGTACACAACTGAGCAACTCAACTAAACTGAACTGATAAAGAGATAAGAGATAACAATAAAGATATTAACCTTTCATCTATCACATATTGCACATATTTTAAACAAATTAGTATCACTTGTTAAATTTGTTGTATGCTAATATTTTTATTTTGAGTAGGATCTGTTTATTGTATTTTCCAGAAGCTTATTATGATTTTAAAGGAAGCTGTTGATTTTCATAATTTTGCACCTTGACATCTTGTTAAATTGTATTAATACATATAATAGTTGTTTAATTTATTCTATTGTGGTTTTTTGGTTGGTAATCATAACATCTGCAAGTAATGATAATTATTTTATAGAATTATATGTCTGTACTTCATTAAATCTTATTGCATCAGTTAGGATTTTCAGATACTGTACTGGTACTAAGAAAAAAAACAGCCTTGTCTTTTTCCTGATTTTCATGGGAATACCTATGAAAGTACAAAGCTGTTATGAAATATATATTATTTTTCAATTTAAAGATGTGCCCTTATATTTTCAGTTTGCAGTTATTTTTAATGAAAAGTGGATTCTAAATTTTACATAAAGTACTAAGGAATCTTTGGGAACACTGATGAGTTTTTTCCACTGAGCCATCCTTGCATTCCCCAAATAAACTTTAAATCCATGATCTAGTGTTCTTATAGTATATAGTGCTTGGTACATTTTGCTCATTTTTGTTTCATGTTTCTGTCTGTATATATAAATGAATTTGAAACTAATCTGAATTTTATTTTTGTGACACTGCCAAATTTTGGTACCAAGTTAATGCTACCTTGGTGTTAGTCATCTGTGAAGTCTGGAAGAACTTGTATCTATAGTTGTATTCTCTCTCTTAGTCATAATTTCTATACCTTTGCTTCCTCTTTTTCTTGATTATACTTGCTAAGGACTTGCTAGATATTTGTTATAAAATTCAGCTCTGGATGGAGTCATAATTTTACCTGTTTGCTTCTTAAAATTTCATTTTACATTGATAACTTAACTGCTGTTTCCCATGAATCTACTTCTGGAAAGTTAGTTAGCTTGTTTTCAGTGTTAAAATTTAACAGAGTGCATTAGCCCCACTTTCCACCATTGCAGACTCTCCTTAGTTTCCAGTAATTACATGATCCTTTTCTTTTAAAAAAAAGCAAAAATGCAGTTTTGCTGCAGTTTGTAAAACCACTTCCGATAGAACTGCTAATTTAAAATTCAGTGGTAAATGAAGAGGGAAAATCCCTATCATTTCCTCTTTGAATACTAACTTATTGAAACAAAAAAGTGCTTACTGAGCATTATTTAGGTGTCATCATTTGGGGGACTTTGTTTTCTGTTTGCAGATATCGCCGTGGTGGAGATGAGTGATGCCTTCCGACAACCATCCTTATTTTACCACCTTGGAGTGAGAGAAAGTTTCAGCATGGCCAACAACATCATCCTCTACTGTGATACTAATTCAGACTCTCTGCAGTCACTGAAGGTACTTTACTTGTTTACTAAATATTTACTTTAGGCCCCAGAGTTTTAGGGATACCTCTCCATCATCCAGAAAAAAAAATCAAGTAGCATATGTTTGTGGTAGGATGTTATTGTCAGTCAAATAATTATGCAACAGTAACTAGTTACATTGCGAGGTTTAGCTGTAATTCAGTGTGGAAATTTGCTGATACACAGTTAGTGGGAAAACTTAGTATTGAGTTCTGAGCTCCAGTTGGAATTGCAGCTGAGGAGATGGTTGTGAACAGGAAGTTGTCACTGAACACACTGGAGAAAGAAGGGAGTACCTAATGTGTGGTCAGCCCTCATGCTGTGTCACCACTGGGAGTTTCCTTGGGCACACCTATCACCTACTAGAAGTATGCTGTCTACTGAAAGTTCTCCGAGTACAAATTCTCTATTACCAGAAAATTGCCATCTTCTGTCACTGGGATATGATTTCAGTTAAAGTGGGAAGAGGAGGAAGAAAAACGTACCATATTTGTCTACAAAATTCAACATGTCTCATGGCATTCTCTCCATGAGAGGAACTTACTGATAGGAGGGTATTTTCTCCGTTCAAGAAGATTGCCTAAAATGCTTTTGCAACGCCAAATGATTTTACACTGTATGATTCTTTGAAAAGCATCTAACAGTTCATCATGTAACTCATGCCAAACCTCATAATCAATCATTTCCTTTGTGAAACTTGCGTCTAGCTCTTTGTGGCTTTTTCTCATTTATCACTTCAGGTTCCCAAATCCAAGCCAACCTTGGTAAAATACAATAAAAATTAATTCAAAAAAACCCAACCTTGGGATGTGGAGTCCTGAAACCCAGAACCATACTTCTAATCACTTCAGAATTGGTATATGAAGATCTCTAACCCCAAACCCAAGGAAAAAATGTAGTCGTGTTTTGCTTTTATCTGAGGATCTAAAGCTTGTATGGCTTTCTCTACAAAATATGCAGTGTCATTTAGCAAATACCTTTTCTGCATGCCAGGCCATTGTGCTGGGGATTGATTGGATATTCCTTCCCAGAATACTCTGAAATAGTTGTAAGAGATTTTTCCTGTCTGTCTAATCTGTTTTTCACCTGGAGCAATTCTTTAAGGAAACCCCTACCTAGCAACTAAACAACAGCAAAAACTTAATCTTACCCCAGATTTACCCCTTTAATTAATGTACCATACATTTCATGATGATGCATTTTTAACTAAACAGTTTGATTTAGTACTCTTTGCAACCTGTATTGGCAACCAATATTAGCAGGTTGATGAAGAGATTTAGTACTGTTTGAAAGAGAAAAAGGAGAGTGAAAAAGTTGGCTTAAAGCTCAACATTCAGAAAATGAAGATCATGGCATCTGGTCCCATCACTTCATGGCAAATAGATGGGGAAACAGAGGCTGACTTTATTTTTAGGGGCTCCAAAATCACTGCAGATGGTGATTGCAGCCATGAAATTAAAAGACGCTTACTCCTTGGAAGGAAAGTTAGGACTAACTTAAACAGCATATTAAAAAGCAGAGACATTACTTTGCCAACAAAGGTCCATCTAGTCAGGGCTATGGTTTTTCCGGTAGTCATGTATGGATGTGAGAGTTGGTCTATAAAGAAAGCTGGGCACCGAAGAATTGGTGCTTTTGAACTGTGGTGTTGGAGAAGACTCTTGAGAGTCCCTTGGACTGCAAGGAAATCAACCAGTCCATCCTAAAGGAGATCAGTCCTGGGTGTTCATTGGAAGGACTGATGTTGAAGCTGAAACTCCAATACTTTGGCCACCTGATGTGAAGAGCTGACTCATTGGAAAAGACTCTGATGCTGGGAAAGATTGAGGGCAGGAGGAGAAGGGGGTGAGAGAGGATGAGATGGTTGGATGGCATCACCGACTCAATGGACATGGGTTTGGGTGAACTTGGGGAGTTGGTGATGGACAGGCCTGGCATGCTGCTATTCATGGGGTTACGAAGAGTCGGACATGATTGAGCGACTGAACTGAACTGAACTGAAACCTATATTAGCAAGTTGATGAAGAGGTTATTTTATTCTTTGTGTTCTATTTTCTTTGCAGTAAATTCATTTTAAGCAGGCAGTGTTGTGTTGGACATTTTTCACTCTACAGTATTTTTATCCTTATCCTACTGGTATCTGGTGATTTAATTTTATGCCCATTCTTTCCTAGGGAAATTTTTTAAAATTACATTTGAGAGAAAGAGATAAAGCTAATCTTATCAGAACTTTGTGTGGGACAAATAAACTGATTTATTTAATTGCTTTCAGCCAGCCTTTGTATAAAAGTGTTATTGGTATTTGAATAAAATAGTTCTTTAAAGAGGCTTGTCTATCTAAAATATGCTCATTTCTTGTGTACAATACATAATTGCTGTTTTTTATTGAGCACTTACTATGTGCTAGGTACTAAGCCCTTTTGTTATTGTATTGCTATTCAGTTGCTAAGTCACGTTCAATTTTTTGTGACCCCATGGACTGCAGCACGCCTGGCTTCCCTGTCCTTTACCATCTCCCAGAGTTGGCTCAAACTCATGTCCGTTGAGTCAGTGATGACATTCAACCATCTCATCATCTTTTGCCCTCTTCTCCTTTTACATTCAGTCTTACCCAACAGCACTGTCTTTTCCAATGAGTCAGTTCTCATCAGGTGGCCAAAGTATTGGAGTTTCATCTTTAGAATCAGTCCCCCAGGATTGATTTCCTTTAGGATCGACTAGTTTGATCTCCTTGCTATCCAAGGGACTTAGGAGTCTTCTCCAGCACCAAAATTCAAAAGCATCAGTTCCTTGGTGCTTACCCTTCTTTGTGGTCCAACTCTCACATCCATACATGAATGACTACTCGAAAACCATAGCTTTGACTAGACGGACCTTTGTCAGCAAAGTGATGTCTTTGCTTTTTAATATGCTGTCTAGGTTTATCATAGCTTTCCTTCCAAGGAGCAAGCAAGCGTCTTTTAATTTCATGGTTGCAGTCACCATCTGCAGTGATTTTGGAGCCCAAGAAAATAAAATCTGTCACTGCTTCCACTTTTTCCCCTTCTATTAGCCATGAAGTGATGGGACCGGATTAATTCTTAAAACATCACTTTGAGGTATATGCATGTGTGCACTAAGTCACTTCATCGTGTCTGACTTGGTGCAACCTTATGGACTGTAGCCCACCAGGCTCCTCTGTCCATGGGATTCTCCAGGCAAGAATACTGGAGTAGGTTGCCATGCTCTCCTACAGGGAATCTCCCCGACCCAGGGATTGAACCTGTGTCTCCTGAGTTTTGAGGTGTATATACCATCACCAAATTATAGGATTGCAAACTGAGATTCTGACATCAATCATTTGCCCAAGGTGATATAGAAAATTTGGGTCCAGGTCTGCCTGAGTCCAAAGTCTGGCCCCCTTGACCACTAAACTTGACTCCAATTACTTCTGGTTAGAAGGATAGCAGACTATTTCCAGTTTTTTAAGGAATCTCCACACTGTTCTCCATAGTGGCTGTACTAGTTTGCATTCCCACCAACAGTGTAAGAGGGTTCCCTTTTCTCCACACCCTCTCCAGCATTTATTGCTTGTAGACTTTTGGATCGCAGCCATTCTGACTGGCATGAAATGGTACCTCATAGTGGTTTTGATTTGCATTTCTCTTATAATGAGTGATGTTGAGCATCTTTTCATGTGTTTGTTAGCCATCTGTATGTCTTCTTTGGAGAAATGTCTATTTAGTTCTTTGGCCCATTTTTTGATTGGGTCATTTATTTTTCTGGAATTGAGCTCTAGAAGTTGCTTATATATTTTTGAGATTAGTTGTTTGTCAGTTGCTTCATTTGCTATAATTTTCTCCCATTCTGAAGGCTGTCTTTTCACCTTGCTTATAGTTTCCTTTGTTGTGCAGAAGCTTTTAAGTTTAATTAGGTCCCATTTGTTTATTTTTGCTTTTATTTCCAGTATTCTGGGAGGTGGGTCATAGAGGATCCTGCTGTGATGTATGTCGGAGAGTGTTTTGCCTATGTTCTCCTCTAGGAGTTTTATAGTTTCTGGTCTTACGTTTAGATCTTTAATCCATTTGAGTTTATTTTTGTGTATGGTGTTAGAAAGTGCTCTAGTTTCATTCTTTTACAAGTGGTTGACCAGTTTTCCCAGCACCACTTGTTAAAGAGATTATCTTTAATCCATTGTATATTCTTGCCTCCTTTATCAAAGATAAGGTGTCCATATGTGTGTGGATTTATCTCTGGGCTTTCTATTTTGTTCCATTGATCTATATTTCTGTCTTTGTGCCAGTACCATACTGTCTTGATGACTGTGGCTTTGTAGTAGAGCCTGAAGTCAGGTAGGTTGATTCCTCCAGTTCCATTCTTCTTTCTCAAGATCGCTTTGGCTATTCGAGGTTTTTTGTATTTCCATACAAATTGTAAATTATTTGTTTTAGCTCTGTGAAGAATACCGTTGGTAGCTTGATAGGGATTGCATTGACTCTATAAATTGCTTTGGGTAGTATACTCATTTTCACTATATTGATTCTTCCAATCCGTGAACATGGTATATTTCTCCCTCTATTAGTGTCCTTTTTGATTTCTTTCACCAGTGTTTTATAGTTTTCTGTATATAGGTCTTTAGTTTCTTTAGGTAAATATATTCCTAAGTATTTTATTCTTTCCGTTGCAACGGTGAATGGAATTGTTTCCTTAAGTTCTCTTTCTGTTTTCTCATTATTAGCATATAGGAATGCAAGGGATTTCTGTGTGTTGATTTTATATCCTGCAACTTTACTATAATCATTGATTAGTTCTAGTAGTTTTCTGGTGGAGTCTTTAGGGTTTTCTATGTAGAGGATCATGTCATCTGCAAATAGTGAGAG
>NW_011494770.1:4375557-4385576 GCF_000754665.1 Bison bison bison
AAAGTGGGCACCCTGGTCTTGTTCCTGACTTTAGAGGAAATGCTTTCAATTTTTCACCATTGAGGATAATGTTTGCTGTGGGTTTGTCATATATAGCTTTTATTATGTTGAGGTGTGTTCCTTCTATTCCTTCTTTCCGGAGAGTTTTTATCATAAATGGATGTTGAATTTTGTCAAAGGCTTTCTCTGCATCTATTGAGATAATCATATGGTTTTTATTTTCAATTTGTTAATGTGGTGTATTACATTGATTGATTTGTGGATATTGAAGAATCCTTGCATCCCTGGGATAAAGCCCACTTGGTCATGGTGTATGATCTTTTTAATGTGTTGTTGGATTCTGATTGCTAGAATTTTGTTAAGAATTTTTGCATCTATGTTCATCAGTGATATTGGCCTGTAGTTTTCTTTTTTTGTGGGATCTTTGTCAGGTTTTGGTATTAGGGTGATGGTGGCCTCATAGAATGAGTTTGAAAGTTTACCTTCCTCTGCAATTTTCTGGAAGAGTTTGAGTAGGATAGGTGTTAGCTCTTCTCTAAATTTTTGGTAGAATTCAGCTGTGAAGCTGTCTGGACCTGGGCTTTTGTTTGCTGGAAGATTTCTGATTACACTTTCAATTTCCGTGCTTGTGATGGGTCTGTTAAGATTTTCTATTTCTTCCTGGTCCAGTTTTGGAAAGTTATACTTTGCTGGGCATACATCCTGAGGAAACCAGAATTGAAAGAGACATGTGTACCCCAATGTTCATCGCAGCACTGTTTATAATAGCCAGGACATGGAAGCAACCTAGATGTCCATCAACAGATGAATGGATAAGAAAGCCGTGGTACATATACACAATGGACTATTACTCAGCCATTAAAAAGAATACATTTGAATTAGTTCTAATGAGGTGGATGAAACTGGAGCCTATTATACAGAGTGAAGTAAGCCAGAAAGAAAAACACCAATACAGTATACTAATGCATATATATGGAATTTAAAAAGATGGTAACAATAACCCTGTGTATGAGATAGCAAAAGAGACACAGATGTATAGAACAGTCTTTTGGACTCTGTGGGAGAGGGAGAGGGAGAGGGTGGGATGATTTGGGAGAATGGCATTGAAATACGTATAATATCATATATGGAATGAGTTGCCAGTCCAGGTTCGATGCACAATACTGGATGCTTGGGGCTGGTGCACTGGGATGACCCAGAGGGATGGTATGGGGAGGGAGGAGGGAGGAGGGTTCAGGATGGGGAACACATGTATACCTGTGGCGGATTCATTTCGATATTTGGCAAAACTAATACAATATTGTAAAGTTTAAAAATAAAATAAAATTTTAAAAAAAGAGAGAGAAAAAAAAAAAAAGGATAGCAGACATTCTTAAGTGCGTTCATTTAGAAAAACCCATCAGCCATACGTCCTGAGTTGTCTCATGTAACATCCATCCCTTCTTTTGTCTTCCTCCTTCCATTAAATGTAAGCTTTTGTTATTTTCTTATTTAGTTTGTACCTGGCCCAAGTATCTGGTTGCAAAGTACAAAATTCTAGGGTAGAAAGTGTTTTCCTTCAGTCTAACAACCTCCTCTGAGCCCTGGGTTCCTTGGGTTCTGCTGCTGAGGAAGGTCTGTGTGTGTGTGTGTGTGTGTGTGTTTAATTTTTAAAAATTATTTCTGTTGCAGGTAGTTATAAGTGAAATTGTTATCCCTACCATCTAGCAACAGAAAGGAAAGCTGCTGTGAAATTGGCAAAATAAGAGATATTTATAAATAATGTATTTATATATGGATTAGGTAAATAAAATAAAAATGAAGTATCTCCCTATTTTCACAGGGCAAGACAGAATGAGAATGCTATTCTTGTTGCATATCTAGCTTCACTCAAATTGGTTCTTTGGACATCTAGAAAGTACACCTGCACCAGTTTTATTTCTATCTACTGTTCTTGTTGAAAAGAACTGTTTCTCTTTGGCAGGAAATTTTTAGGAAGAAATCACAGGAAAGTTTTTTTTTTTTTTAAGTTTAAACTCCTGATAGATAGGAACCATACAAGTACTTAAAAATCTATGTCTCAGTATGCAAATGAAAGGATATTTAGACTCTAATCAGATCATGTATTTGCAATAGAATTTGTATCAGTTTTAAATTACAAGTACTCTCTCACTGTAGCAAGAATGAAATTTTTTTTTTCAGAAAGAAGATCATCATTCCCCTTTGAGAAAGGGAAGTTGATAGATATTTTTTCCTTAGCAAATAGGAAAAAACTTATTTAAAGTAATAACACAATTTTCTTTAAATAGATAACATGAAAACATCTTATGTGCCTATTAATGAGACTCTGCTGAGATTTATGTTTGTTTGAAAATCAGAAACTGCTGTAACAATTGTTTTCTGATTTATTTGGTACACTATAGAAATGATCAGATCTTTATTTGGGGTCTCTCAGTAAATGGGACTGTAGGTCTGGAACCATTGGCTGATAGGCTGTGGGACAAATAGCATGGAATCCATCTGTCATCAGAAAGAGCTTGGGAGAAATGAATGGCTGTTGTGTAGAGTGAGGAAGTTGTTTTAATGAACCATTTCTTCTCCCATCAGAAATTCATTTATTAATTCTTTTCCTGTTTAAGTTGTTACATAATATTGAGCAGAAAAAGAATAGATATGTATAATTCAATCACTTTGCTGCACTAATCAACTGTACCCCAATATAAAATAGAAAGGTAAAAAATAAATGAAGACAAAAACAAAAAGAAATTCCTTTATAACAACACCTCTCAGCTATAAATCTTGACTCCTTCTCCTTCTCCCTTATTTAGCTCCCTCTCTTTTCCCTAGGTCACTCCCCACTCACTTTTAAATAATGCTTCATATAAAAGCAAAGCAAAACAAAACAAGGAAATATCATTCACACTATCAGATAGCCAACAATTAAAAGCCCTTATTATACCAATGGCAGGGCTGTGAAGTATGGGAAGTGTATGCATTGCTGGTAGAAGAGTATGTTGGCACTACCTTTTGAAGATCAATTTGGCAATAGCTTATAACATCAACTGAGTTTATCACCAAGAGTCAGCAGTTCTGTCTCTAGATGTGTGCTGTTAAAAAAAAAAACATCTTTGGCTTGCATATGGAGATATAATGAAGAAAGTTTATGTTAACTTTGTTTGTGATAATCCCTCCCCCAGAGAAATTGGTAAATATCCATCAACAGAAGAATGAATATGAATACTTTCTGGTATAGTCATTTAATGGAATATTTATAGTTCCACTGATATTTCTTCTGCCCAGATTAGTAGTCTCAACTAATCTCTTTCTCTTTTAAAAAATATTTTTTGAAAGTAGCCCTTAAAAGTTCTTATAAGATAAAACAATTTTGTAAGTATCTATAGTGACAGATGTTAACTATATGTATTGAAATGATTATTTTGCAGTGTATACAAATATCAAACCATTATATGGCCCACCTGAAACTAATATAATGCTATATGTCAATTATGCCTCATAAAAATTTTTAAAATAAAGTAATAAAAAATCTTAAATAAAGGCACGTTTGGATACACAGGGAAATTACTCAAAATAGATTAATCATATCAAATCCTCTAAAATTTCATTTTAAATTTACTTTTGAAAGTTACAGAAAGATTTTCTTACTCAGTTTGTCATTTTCATTTAACTCTTTCAAATATGTAAGTTGTGATAGTTTTCTTAAAATGCACTGATCTGTAATGTTAAGTTCTGATTCTTTTATTTTTTGAGAAAAATAAAGATCATTTCTGTTTAAAGAAGTCTTTAGCTTGCATAAGGTGATATAATCAAGAAAGCTTATGTTAACATTGTTTGTGGTAATCCTCCCATCACAGAAATTGGTAAATATCTATCAACAGAAGAATGAATATAAATACTTTCTGGTTTAGTCATTTAATGGAATATTTAGAGCACTTAAAATTGAATTTACTAGAGCTTTCTGTACCACTATTAGTATATCTCAAAAGCAATGTTAAGAGAAAAAAACAAAGTATAGAAGCATGAGTACAGTATGATGCCATCTGTACAAAATGCAATCACGTGCAAGACAATGCTCTTTATACATTTATGTAATAAAGGTTAGAAGTATATATGAGAATTATAAATAAATTATGAATACTTCTCTGAAGGATAGGTGGAATAGAATTAAGGAGTCTTCAACTATATATACATTGCATTTCTAAGTCTGGGTGGTTATATCCATGGGTGTGTGAAAAATTTTGTTAATTTTTTAAATTGAAGTATAATCAACTTACAATATTGTATTCATTTCAAGTGTATAACATAGTAATGATCACCACAAGTCTAGCTACCATCTCTCTGTATACAGTACATTACAGTGTCATTGACCATATTATTCCCTGTGTTGTTGTTCAGTCACTAAGTCGTGTCTTACTGTTTGTGACCCCATGGACTGCAGCATGCCAGGCTTCCCTGGCCTTCACTATCTTCCAGAGTTTGCTCAAACTCATATCCACTGAGTTGGTGATGCCATCCAACCATCTCATCCTCTGTCCCCCCGCTTCTCCTCCTCCCCTCAATCTTTCCCAGCGTCAGGGCCTTTTTCAGTGAGTTGACTCCTTGCGTCAGGTGGCCAAAGTACTTTATTCCTGTTATTCCCTATGCTATATACTATATCCGCATGACTTACTTATTTTATAATTGGAAACTTGTACCACTTTATCCCCTCCACCAATTTTCCTTATCTTCACAGATCCCTCCCCTGTAGCAACTATAGTTCTCTGTATCTATGAGTCTATTTCCACTTTGTTTTGTTTGCCTCTTTTGTTTGTTAATTCTACATATAAGTGACATCATATGGAGGTTGTCTTTATCTGTCTGACTGCTTCACTCAACATAAATATTCTCTGGTTCCATTTATGTTGTTGCAAACGGCACGATTTCATTCTTTTTATGGCTGAGTAGTATTCCTGTGTGTGTGTTTGTGTGTGTATGTAGCACATCTTTATCTATTCATCTATTGATAGACATCTAGGTTGCTTATATGTCTTGGCTAGTGTAAACAATGCTGCAGTGAATGGGGGTGCATATATCTCTTCAAGTCAGTGTTTTCATTTTCTTTAAATAAACACTCAGAAGTGCATTTCCTAGATCATATCGTATATGACAAAGGTCCGTATAGTCAAGGCTATGGTTTTCCCAGTGGTCACATACAGTTGTGAGAGCTGGACTGTAAAGAAGGCAGAACACCACAGAATTGATGCCTTCAAACTGTGGTGCTGAAGAAGACTCCTGAAAGTCCCTTGGACAGCAAAGAGATCCAACCAGTCAATCTAAAGGGAGATCAACCCTGAATATTCACTGGAAGGACTGACGCTGAAGCTGAAGCTCCAATATTTTGGTTATCTGATGCGAACAGATGACTCATTGGATAAGTCCCTGATGCTGGGAAACATTGACAGCAGAAGGAGAGGAGTGCATCAGAGGATGAGATGGTTGGACGGTATTACTGATGAAACGAACATGAACTTGGGCAAACTCTGGGAGATGGTGAGGGACAGGGAAGTCTGGCATGCTGCAGTCCATGGGGTCGTGAAGAGTCGGATACTACTGGATGACTGAACAACAACAAAATGATAGTTCTATTTTTAATTTTTTGAGGAACCTTTATACTGTTTCCACAGAGATTGCACCAATTTACATTCCTGCCAACAATGCATGAGGGTTCCCTTTTCTCCATATTCTTGACAACAGTTTGTTGTCTTTTTATAATAGCCATTCTGACAGATGTGAGATGATATCTCATTGTGGTTTTGATTTCTTTGCCTGATAATTAGTGATGTTGAGCGTCTTCTATATACCTGTTGAAAAGTGTATGTCTTCTTTTTAAAAATGTCTATTCAGATCTCCTGTCCATTTTTAATTGATTTTTTAAAAATTGAGTTGTATGTGTTCTTTACATATTTTGGATGTTAACCTCTTATTAGATATATTTGCAATTATCTTTTCCCATTTATTAGATTGCCTTTTTCTTGTGTTGGTGGTTTTCTTTGCTATGCTAAAGGAGTGTAAAACTAAGTTTGATATTCTTTAAATATTTCATAACTAATGTTTTTAATGAAAAAAATTGTCATAGTCTGTTACTTTCTGTATCTTTTGAAGTCTCTCAGTCGTGTCCGACTCTTTGTGACCCCATGGACTGTAGCTTACCAGGCTCCTCTGTCCATGGGATTCTCCAGGCAAGAGTACTGGAGTGGGTTGCCATTTCCTTCTCCAGGGGATCTTCCCAACCCAGGGATTGAACCTGGGTTTCCCACATTGGAGGCAGATGCTTTAACCTCTGAGCCACCAGGGAAGCCCCTATGTATCCTTTAGGATAACTTAAATATATTTTGGTCATTTGAATTTCAAATATTTTTTTCTAATGTTCTGACTGTGGTTAGAAGGCCTCACATGCATTTGGAATTATTCTTTCTGCACTAAGATAGGCTTTATTCCCATTTTATCCATTGCAGAATAAATGTCTGTCTAGAGATTGATATGCATACCAGTTAGTGGTGACACAGCTTATGTTGAAACATAATGATTATGTGAGATCATTCCTTATTCAAGAAATTTAGTTGTGTTTTCCTCTGTAACCATTGCTTAAAATGTCACTTTCCAGGTGGGATTTGGTTTCATAAACTGCTCTTTACAGCAATCTATCCACAGGCTTAATCCTTTGTCATCTCACTGAATATATTACCTACATATTTGGTGGCTGAAACTCTTCCTCTGCCTCAATGCAACTAGTATTTTCTAGATCGGGATCTGACTAACATGAAACTGTGGTGCACAAACCAAAATATGTAACATTATCACTAAATTACCCCTTTAAAAATCATCAATTTTTAATAATATGGCAATTTTTTCATATGACCCTGCAATTGCACTTTGGATATATATACCTCAGAGCATTGAAAGCATGATCTCAAAGAGATAGTTATGCACCTGTGTTCATAACAGCATTACTTAAAATAGCCAAATATGGAAGGAGCCTGAATGTCCATCAGTAGATGAATGGATAAAATGAAATGTGGTATATTCAGCCTTAAAAAGGAAGGAAATTCTGCCACATGCTACTACATGGATGAACCTTGGGGACAATCGTAGTTGCTCAATCAAACAGTTGCATGGTACTTAGACCCATGATGTTTATCTGTAGGTACAGAGGGACTCAATCTCCATTGGAGTTTGTATGTGAGAAATTGGATATTGAGTCCATTTTGCTGATAATATTCATTTCCACTTGAAACAAATGGTTATAGTTTTTAGAAGACCAGGCAGTGATATCAATGCTGTGAATTTTGATGATTATATTGGGCTAGCCAGCAAGTTCATTCAGGTTTTTTCATACTATCTTATGGGAAAGCCTGAATGAACTTTCTGGCCAGCCCAATACTAGTTTCTAGTAATTTGTTGAGGAGATCGAAGGAATTTTGTTATAAATGCCTTGAACTTAGGGCTTCCCTGGTGGCTCAGTGGTAAAGAATCTGTCAACAGTGCAGGAGATTGAGGTTCGATCCCTGGGTCAGGAAGAGCTCCTGGAGGAAATGCTAACCCACTCCTGTGTTTTTGCCTGGGAAATCTCATGAACCAAGGAGCCAGACAGGCTACAGTTCACGGGGTCGCAAAAGAGTCGGACACGACCTGGTGACTAAACAACAACCTTGAATTTAAGTTGAATTTTCACATGTATTTGGCAAATTAGATCAGATTCTAGAGTGTTCTTAAACTCAAAAAACTTTTTTTTCCTCTTACACCACTACTTCCTTTTCTTAGTTTTACCTTTTTTACCAAGATAAAGAACTAAGATGAATTTAGTTTTAGATTGAATTGAGTATGAAATTAATATTTGTATTTTCCCAAAGGTTTATAATTGTCTTAGTTTAATAATGAATTTTTACTACATTCTTTTCAGCACTCTAAAGTAGCACTTACCTTAGTGGTACAAAGTAGATGGTAAACGTTAGGGAAAAAAAGTCATTTGAGAATATGATCCTATAAAGTAGTCTAACGATTGGTGAACCAGAAATATTGGCAGTGCTTCATGGAACAGTGCTGCTCCTGGACATTTTCTTAAGTCTCTTACTAACTTAATAACTGGCCATTGATTTGTAAACCATGGCCCTCTGTATCTCCTCTGTCCAATATAATCATCACATATCCTTCTTAATATTTCCTGGAAAAAATATTTTCTATTGAGAGAAAAAAGTTCTAGTTCTTTTATTTTACTTATTTTAGAAATGATCTAACTTTCCTCTGAGCTATGTAATTCCATGTCAAAGTAGGGGGAAAGGGAAGTAATTTTGGGGAGAAATAGATAAATAAATACCCGTGAGCACTGCTTTATGAAGATTTTCTCTCAAGATCTTGAACTGACAAACTAGATGAAGATTTCTTTAGCAGGAGTGGATTTCCAGTTGTTGTATCTCTGAGGTTTATGAAAGGGCTTGTGACTGGAAAATCCAGTTTTCTTTGATGTCAGGTAACAAGATTACATCTTCAAAGGAATTATGTGTATACTGGACAAAGGATGCCCTTGCTTTCCTTCCTAACCTCCTTTACCCTCCCCCATCTCATTGTGTCTAGCATCTTATTGCGATCTCATCCAAAGGAGAAGGAAATCGATGCTACGCAGTGAATGGAGGATGTCATCACATCTCTGAGTGTGTTCTCTTCATTTGTAGAGATTTTCATCACAGGCTTATGAATTTGAATACCTTAAAAAGCAAGAAGGAATACCTCTGCCGACAGAGGGTGTGAGTCTAAAAGCCTCCCACCTCCCACCCAGCTGAATTCTAGACCTGTTTGTTCATTATAAATAAGTGCTTCTTTCTCTGGAAGTTAATCTTTGTGGCACTGCAATCCACCATCCTATTTGAGTCCTTTAAAAATGCATCCTTGAAAGTTTTACTAAAATCTATGTGTAAAGTATAATTTACCATGCTAGAATTCATTATATCTGTAACTTTTCAATAATACAGTTTTTTAAAAAAGAAATACCTGTACTTGAATAATAAGGTCTAATTAAGCCTGAAAGATGATGCTGTGAAAGTGCTGCACTCAATATGCCAGCAAATTTGGAAAACTCAGCAGTGGCCACAGGACTGGAAAAGGTCAGTTTTCATTTCAATCCCAAAGAAAGGCAATGCCAAAGAATGCTCAAACTACCACACAATTGCACTCATCTCACATGCTAGTAAAGTGATGCTCAAAATTCTCCAAGCCAGACTTCAGCAATACATGAACCGTGAACTTCCTGATGTTCAAGCTGGTTTTAGAAAAGGCAGAGGAACCAGAGATCAAATTGCCAACATCCGCTGGATCATCGAAAAAGCAAGAGAGTTCCAGAAAAACATCTATTTCTGCTTTATTGACTATGCCAAAGCCTTTGACTGTGTGGATCACAATAAACTGTGGAAAATTCTGGAAGAGATGGGAATACCAGACCATCTGACCTGCCTCTTGAGAAATTTGTATGCAGGTCAGGAAGCAACAGTTAGAACTGTACTTGGAACAACAGACTGGTTCCAAATAGGAAAAGGAGTACGTCAAGGCTGTATATTGTCACCCTGTTTATTTAACTTCTATGCAGAGTACATCATGAGAAACGCTGGACTGGAAGAAACACAAGCTGGAATCAAGATTGCCAGGAGAAATATCAATAACCTCAGATATGCAGATGACACCACCCTTATGGCAGAAAGTGAAGAGGAACTAAAAAGCCTCTTGATGAAAGTGAAAGTGGAGAGTGAAAATGCTGGCCTAAAGCTCAACATTCAGAAAACGAAGATCATGGCATCCGGTCCCACCACTTCATGGGAAATAGATGGAGAAACAGTGGAAACAGTGTCAGACTTTATTTTGGGGGGCTCCAAAATCACTGCAGATGTTGACTGCAGCCATGAAATTAAAAGACGCTTACTCCTTGGAAGGAAAGTTATGACCAACCTAGATAGCATATTCAAAAGCAGAGACATTACTTTGCCAACAAAGGTCGG
>NW_011494770.1:4385750-4387931 GCF_000754665.1 Bison bison bison
AAAGGCTGAAGCTGAAACTCCAGTACTTTGGCCACCTCATGTGAAGAGTTGACTCATTGGAAAAGACCCTGATGCTGGGAGGGATTGAGGGCAGAAGGAGAAGGGGACGCCAGAGGATGAGATGGCTGGATGGCATCGCTGACTCGATGGACTTGAGTCTGAGTGAACTCCAGGAGTTGGTGATGGACAGGGAGGCCTGGTGTGCTGTGATTTATGGGGTCACAAAGAGTCGGACACGACTGAGCGACTGAACTGAACTGAACTGAAGCCTTGCTGAAAGAAGCGATGGTGACAAAGAAGAGGAAGTTGATTATAATAATAACAGCATATTAAAAGAAGTTTGTGTTAAGAAGCTCTTTCAAGCACTGTATGTATAAAACATCACTTTTCAGCATCTTACACCTGTTTAAAGATATGTATCAACTTGCAGTAGAGTTTTCCCACCAAGATATATTTTTTAACATGAAACAAAATTAATAGAGGAGGAGAAGAAAGTCTAGAATTTCTTTTAGGATTATTTTCAAGTTTGGGTATCATTAAACCTGATTTTGGGTACAGGTTTTTTTTTATTAGCAGTTGCTCATATGTCTTCTCCATAATCCCAATATGTTCCTTCCCAGGATCATAAACAATGCAGGTGTAAGATGCCTCTGTATTCAATAACATAGGAATTGAGTTGGGGTTGTCTGCTTTGATAGTATTAATACCTCATGTTGCATACGACTTTAAATGCTTAAAGGTCTCTCATAAATTTATTTCATTTGGTCTTTAAACATGACCCAGTGAGATGGGAAGTGTCGTTACCATGCAGATTGAGCAGATGGAATACTTTCTTCACACATGAGAACTAAATCCACAGAGATGATTTAGAGTTACACACACAGTTAAGCATCAGAGCAAGACAAGCCCCACATTCTTGGACTTGTCATCAGGTATATTTTCCTACATGTCTGTCCACAGATTTCATATGTCTGTTAAAAATATGATTTTCCAGTTTTTTGTTAGACTGAGTTTTTTTTTTAACTTGAGCTTTTATGTAAGCATATAAACACAAGTGTGCTTGGTTCCCCGACTTTAAAGATGAACCACTTTTGTGACACCTGTGTTGGAGTGTTCTTCCTAAGCCGACTCAGCATGTAGAGGGTAAATATGAGCCCCATCTTCTCAGTGAGGCTCATGGTGTTCACCGCAGCCCATATGACATATCTTTGTTTAGCTTTGAGGCATTGAAATTAGGTAATAAGATGGAGCTGGAGAGTACAAGAAAGATTCCTTTTTTTCCCAACTTTAGTGGAAAACTTGCCACATTCCATTGGGACAGAAAGAGATCTCAGAAGAGAAGACCTTGAAGGTCACTGGTCTTTTTTGCTAGCCAAAAACCACCAGCTTGTGCCTTTCTATTCTTTCAGGAAGAAGATCCTGGTTGCTAACTCTGTTTCTTCCACCCTGTGTCCATTTGGTTTGGCAACTTCACACCAGCTGTTCCCACTTCCTTCCCCTGGCTGTAATTACTTAAATGTTAGGCAGAGAAACTTTCCAATTTTGGAGACTCTGCACATTTATTTATCCTTATGATGACCTCTACAATGTTACGTTGTCCCAAGTAGCTCTCAAAAGTTGTCTTTGTCTTCCTTTGGATTGAGACCTATGCTAGATTATCTGGCTAGATTGTCTGGTTGGCCTTGCTTCCTGGGTTGGTTATCAAAGCATCCTGGAGAAAACATTTGAGGATGTTTTGGTACAGCCAGAGAGTACGCTGATTAAAGGTCCCCTAAAGACTTTAGGCTTACTCCTTGGCAGGAAAGTTATGACCAACCTAGATAGCATATTCAAAACCAGAGACATTACTTTGCCAACAAAGGTCCGTCTAGTCAAGGCTATGGTTTTCCAGTAGTTGTGTGTGGATGTGAGAGTTGGACTGTGAAGAAAGCTGAGCACTGAAGAATTGATGCTTTTAAACTGTGGTGTTGGAGAAGACTCTTGAGAGTCCCTTGGACTGCAAGGAGATCCAACCAGTCCATTCTGAAGGAGATCAGCCCTGGGATTTCTTTGGAGAGAATGATGCTAAAGCTGAAACTCCAATACTTTGGCCACCTCATGTGAAGAGTTGACTCATCAGAAAAGACTCTGATGCTGGGAGAGATTGGGGGCAGGAGGAAAAGGGGATGACAGAGGATGAGA
>NW_011494770.1:4388031-4410736 GCF_000754665.1 Bison bison bison
CAGGTTGGTGATGGACAGGGAGGCCTGCTGCTGCTGCTGCTGCTGCTAAGTCGCTTCAGTCGTGTCCGACTCTGGGCGACCCCAGAGATGGCAGCCCACCAGGCTCCCCCATCCCTGGGATTCTCTAGGCAAGAATACTCGAGTGGGTTGCCATTTCCTTCTCCAATGCATGAAAGTGAAAAGTGAAAGTGAAGTCGCTCAGTCATGTCCGACTCTTAGCGACCCCATGGACTGCAGCCTACCAGGCTCCTCTGTCCATGGGATTTTCCAGGCAAGAGTACTGTAGTGGGGTGCCATTGCCTTCTCCAACAGGGAGGCCTGAAGTGCTGCAATTCATGGGGTCTCAAAGAGTCAGATACGACTGAGCAGTTAACTGAACTGAACTGAAAGACTTTAGGCAAGAACGAAGTTGCAGTGGGGTGATGCATCTTCAGAAACAGTTCACTGTTAAAGAACTGGAGTTTATGTTGATTTTTATTTTTCATTTTTTAGGCTCTGTAGATAAGACATTTCCACTGAGTGATGTGAAGTATTGCAGTTGCCTGTTAAATTTATTCCCCTTCCTCCTTTTTATTCCTCTTCAATGGATTTAGCACAAATTAAATATTCACTGGGGCTTCCCCGGTGGCTCAGCAGTAAAGAATCCACCTGTAGTGCAGGAGATGCAGGAGATGAGAGTTTGATCCCTGGGTCAGGAAGATCCCCTGGAGGAGGATCTGGCAACCCACTCCCATATTCTTGTCTGGAGAATCCCACGGAAGAGGGGCCTGGTGGGCTATAGTCCATGGGATCACAAAAAGTTGGACACGACTGAAGCAACTGAGCACACACACATGCAAACATTCACTATTCCACCTCAGTAGTTAGATACGTTTTCAGGTCTTTTTTGCTATTTATTTGTACTGAGTTAAAGTGCACAAATAGTACCTTTCTTTCTTTAAAGTTGATACCTCCTTTTGTAAGCTGTGAGTGAATTCTTCTTTAAGAGAACCATTTGTACCCGTTTAGCTTCTATAAAAATGAGCAAGCAGTTAATAAGAATTCAGTAGGACGGCTATAAGGTTGATTGAATATAGGTTTAGAATTTTTTATGATGCATGCATTACCTGAAATGGAAGCAAAGAAGACATGTAAGAGAATTATTACTTCAATAAGCAATTCTTCAGGAGGACATAACGTACTGGCTGTAGGCCAGTAACCACTGTGGTTATTTCCTTTGGCGACAACCAGATGGGAGCCTTCAGCTCATTCAGCCCTCATCACAGCTCCCTTCATCACCACCTCCATCTCTGTGCCTGATGCACCAAACAGAAATCATGGTCAAGTAACTCCTGTGCTGGGCGTAAGGACATCGCTCCTTCCAGTGGCACAAGAATGATGCTGACTTAGATAGGCCTTTGCCAAAAGTAAGTGATAGGATATAGCGCCGGAAGGGGCCAACGATCCCTCTATCCAGTTCTTAGTGTGTTACATTAGAGAGAGGTGAGATGACACACAGCCAGTCAGGAGCAGAGCCAAGACTTAACACCTATCTATCCTAATTCAGAGTCCAGTATTTTTTACATTCACAAACTAGTTAATGTATTCATTCTTTTATTGAGCACCAACTATATGCCCTGCAATCTGCTAGGCAATCAGTGGGGATACAAATATGAACTAAACATGGCTCTTGCACCCCAGGAACTCATGATGTAGGATTGGGAGAAGTGTATGAAGCGGTAATTGCAGTGTGGTACATCCAGTGCGGTCATAGAGGTCGGTATGAGGAGTCATGAGGGCAAAAATAAGGACATCAGCTGCTTCTGTTAGGGGGTTAGATGTCATTGAAGGCAGTCAAGAGAGAAGAGGGTTTCCTATGCAGTATGCAGAGGATGCTGTGTGGTACAGGATTAAGAGAAGAGTGTTGTTTTTCTTTCTTTTTGCATAGAGGGATGAGAGAAGGCTATGCTGATCTAGGGAAGAGTGTGGTTTGCTACTCTGGAGAGATGCTCCATAAATCAAGTTCGGAAAACTCTGCATACTATATTCCTGGCTTTGTGACTGTCTGAGCCAGGATAGCTAGACTATCCTGGCTTTGTGTTTTTCATGAACCGTGTGTGTGTGTGTGTGTGTGTGTGTGCGCGCGCATGCACGCGCGTATAGCAGAGAAGGTGGAGAGATGCATTAACTACCTGTGAAACACTGTGGGAAAAGACACTTTCAGCTTTCCTCTACATCATCACTCATCCATCTCTTGATTTCCATCCCCCAGGGCACTACCATTGTCCAAGTCCAGAGTCCAGACATTCCTCGACTTTGGCAATAACTACCTGAAAGCTTTTTCCCACCCAATACTAAATACCACCATGGTAATTCATATTTTTAAAACTTTTACAAGGTTTACCTTTTAATTACTTGTCTTTCTTGGGTAATGCATTCACCCAATATAAACATTTATAAGTGCAAAAAATATATTATTGAAAAGTCATCCTCTCATCCTTGTCCTCCAGGCAGTCGGATCCCCTCTCATTGGCAGCCACTGTTATTGGTTTCTTGTATATCCTTCCAGAGAGATTTTAGAAGCAGACAAATTAGGATTTTATTTTTCTCCCTTTTATACACATAAGTAGAAACAAAGGGCAGCAACCATTCTGTACTTTGCTTTTGTTCACTAGGCAGTGTATCTTGGAGATCTTTCCATATAGAGAACTTTCTTGTCTTTTGTTCAGCTGCATTGTATTCCATCGTGTCGAGGAACCATAGTTTAGTCGGCCAGTTTCTAGTTGATAGAACATTTGTGTTGTTCCCAAACTTTGCTTTTACAAACAATGTCCCAGTGTGTGCAGAGACTTTTATATGTCTGTCACTCACCTTAAACAACACTTTTACTCTCATATGCCCAGGTGCCCACACAACAGAGTACTTTATTTTGGCATTCAAGGCTTTCTTCAATTAGGCCCCAAATAACTTTCTATTACTATCAGTATGTGCCAAAATGAACTTTCTGTTTTAGCCTAATGATTGAATTCAAGATCTTTTCAATAATAAAAGGAAACCCTTTTATTTCTCTCTTCTATACTTCTCAAAATGAGCTGTCTTCTTTAGCCCCAGGAATAATATTTATTGTTTCCTAAACGGGCCTTTGCATTCCTAGTTCCCTAGCCTGGATTCCTACCTCCCTGCTTTGTCTTTGGAAGATGTGACTGTCCTCTTGAATTCCACCTTCTCTGCTGATCTGCAGCCTTTTTCAGTCCCTAGGGACATCTTCTTTTCCCCAGAAACCCCAGCTCTTACTGTTGTATCGCTCTTTGGATGTAGGACAGGTTGCATACATGATTGTGTGACCAGGCTTATAATGTTTCTTTTTACATGTGTATGTGTTCTTTTTTTCGCCAGCAAGATTGTGAGTATTGAACGGTCTCTTTTAGTATTTTATATACATCTTTATGGGTCTCACAGTTACCCTGCACAGTCCTTTCCTCTTTTTGTTTACTCATCTGTTACCCTTAATCATTCAGAAATCTTACCTACTGCTCCAAGCTAAAGCCCTCCTAGGTTCCCCACGTCGATCCTGCGATGAATAACAGCCAGTCTCCTGGGATGAATGACAGCCAGCATCACTCCTCTGCTCCTCTCTTACCTCGCCTGGGTTGGTTCTGCTTCTGGTCTTAGCCAGATGGACCATGCTATAGACTCCAAAAATGCCTCACATTTCCTGTTTCCCTGGCAACACACATGCCATCTTTTCTAAAACACAGTCCCATTTCCCTTTTCTAAATCATGGTTCCCCAACCTCAGTGAAGCTTTTATTCCACAGACTCTTCCAGATTGTCTCTTCCATGTCTCTAGTCATCTTGAAGTCTAGGAATAATAATAGCTGGCTTTATCGAGAGCTTTCTATGTGCCAGGTATGATACAGCCACATTATTCCCATGATGGCATTTATTTCTCATAATCTAGAAGATAGGGGCACAACCTGCAATGTATTTGTCATATTTCACTTCTTACGGAACAATACATAACATTTATGACTAGTTATTGTCAGATGTCTTTATTGTCTACATATGACTTTGCCCCCGGACCAGTAGCCAGTACCCTTTATTTCTAGTTTTACTCCAAGCATGCTGCTAGGTTCCTTCTCAGGGCATGATTGAGATTGTGCTTTGAGAAAGCTAACTCATTTTAATCTCTTTCCCCAAAGATTGTAGCTGATAAGATAATTCTGCACATACATACTCTGCAGAAATGGTTTTCAGATTCGGGTTTTGGATTTTTCATGTTTATGCTGTTTTCCTAAAACCATAGTTGATACTTTTGTGTACTCCTGTCCCCTTCATCTGGAGAAGGCAATGGCACCCCACTCCAGTACTCTTGCCTGGACAATCCATGGATGGAGGAGCCTGGTAGGCTGCAGTCCACGGGGCCATTGAGAGTTGTATGCGACTGAGCAACTTCACTTTCACTTTTCACTTTCATGCATTGGAGAAGGAAATGGCAACCCACTCCAGTGTTCTTGCCTGGAGAATCCCAGGGGCGGGGAAATCTGATGGGCTGCTGTCTGTGGGGTCACCCAGAGTCGGACACGACTAAAGCGACTTAGCAGCAGCAGCAGTCCCCTTCATCAGACTGTAAACTCAGATGCAGGAATTTAGTTGATACCTTTTATTCTTCACATTCTGAATTTCTAATTGCTGCTAAGTCACTTCAGTGGTGTCCGACTCTGTGCGACCCCATAGACGGCAGCCCACCAGGCTCCCCCGTCCCTGGGATTCTCCAGGCAAGAACACTGGAGTGGGTTGCCATTTCCTTCTCCAATGCATGGAAGTGAAAAGTGAAAGTGAAAAGTGAAAATGAAGTCGCTCAGTTGTATCCGACTCTTAGCGACCCCATGGACTGCAGCCTACGAGGCTCCTCCATCCATGGGATTTTCCAGAGTACTGGAGTGGGGTGCCATTGCCTTCCCTGATTGCTAGTGATAAATAATAAAATTGTTAATATAAATTTTACCACATAGAATATTTCAGTTAATTAGTTTAATTAATTAATTTTGTATTAACTTTTGCTTTACTCTTCTCTTTTCTCTTTTTTCAGGAGATCATTTGCCAGAAGAATACTGTGAGTATTTTACTTAATTAATCCTTCCATAAACGTCTTTATCTTTTCTTTTTTATCAGCTAATTGCTGGTATATTTTCTATTTCCACAAATTATTAATTTCTGTATCTTCCTTTTAAAGCTTCTGACACATCAATATAAATATGGCTATTTTACTTAAGTATCTCTTTGTAGTGAAACTTATTTATACTAGTGGGAGATGACACTGATGCCTATTTTTTTCTATATATAATTATATTTAGAACAAAAACTACATAGTATATTCAATTTTGTATAATTACGAGTGTTACTAAAGCAACATATATCTATAAATGCACTGATACACACACATATGTTTGTGTATGTGCATATCCATATATACAGGTATACAGATATCTCTATGTATAAATATACTATATATCTATATGTATACTATATATATAAATTATAAATGTGTCAATACATGTATATACATGCACACACATATGGAAATATGTCTACATATCTCTGTCTTTACATTGAGATCGACTTAAGTTCCTAAGTCTTAAGGACCACACTTTAAGACCTTTGAAAGCACACTACAAAGTTCTTACCCTCCACAGAGAATTAAAAATTAAAGAGTGATAAAGATAAATTTAAGAAGTTTTAAATGCATGAAGAATAATTATATTTTGGAATTAGCATGGTTATGTCAATGGTTGTGTTTTCATTTTGGAAAGTAAGCCAGTATTTAAAACCTTAATGTATTTCTGAAACGTAGAGTGGAAATAACATACTGCATAAAAATCTGTACATGATTCCATTTATGATGATAAGATTAAAAGTACGATGGGTAAATTTCCCTTAGATCAGAAATTGAAGAAATTAAGATTGAAGAAATTTAAGAGTTCAGGTCAGGGACTCATTGCAGCATGAATAATGTTGCCGTGATAAACTTATCCTTCACATCTCAGCAGAAAAGAACAAGGATTGCTTCACGCATCAACTCAGTGTAACAGATTTTATGAAGCAAATATTGATGGAACATGAACTGTGTGCCAGGTTTTGGGTTTGGTGCTGCAAGACACTCACTATGGAGGCTGAAAGTGGAGACAGCTCATTCATAATTGTCCCAGGAGACAACTGAGGCATGCCAGAGTGTTGCTGGGGAGATGGGCAAGCAATTAAGCAAACAAACAGATTACAAATTAATGTAAGGCAATGTCTCAAAGAGTGGGTAGCCTATCCCTCAAGTGGTCGTGGAAGGTTTTTCAGAGGAGGTAGCATTTACCTGAATGGCAGAGAAGAACTGATCATGCCCAGTGATAGTTTGGACACGTGGGGAAGCAGGTTTGTAAGTTGACCCAATATTACACATTATGAACAAGTCATCTATTGACTCAAGTATGCTGCTGTGTTTCCAGTGCTAAGTCCCTCTCAAAAGTTGAGTATTTTGGGCATACATTTCAATATGTTTGGCGGCTGAGGGCATATCTTTCCAGAAGCTTAATTCATGCTCCACACATACTTATGTTCACCTTTATGTAACTTTTAAAAATTGAAACACAGAGTTGGCATTTTTATTTTTAAAACAAAAGCAGTAGAGATAATCAGAGAGAATTCGTCTAGATTTTGAGCTGTGTGTTTTTATAACCATGAAAACAAGTATGGGCTGAAGAGACCAGTCTTGTTATTTTATGACCATGCCTCATTGTTTTGAAATTTAAGGAAAGGTGGTCTTTCTCCTTCAAGAAGCAGGTTTAATTGTTTTAGAATTAGTATCTTATTAATAAAATACAATTGTTGCACCTAAAGTGTCTGTTCTTGATCACAGTCTTTTTTATTTGCTTTGGATTATTAGGTATTTCAAACTCAAGATTGGCAGCAATCTGTAAATAGAAATTGCCGTAATAGTATTTCTAAACTTTATGTGAGCCAGCTTCGGAAATAAATGTTCCCATATTATTAGTGTTCATCATTTTGAAAAGGTGATTTTTTCAATAGTTGGTATCCTTTTAAAAAACACACCATCCACAGCCACTCCCCACATTCTTTCTCCCCACTGCAGGCTTGCTGGGTTGGCTCTTAGCTCAGGCCCAGAAGTGCATCTTGCTGCTTATTTCTCCCCCCATGGCCTTTTTTTTTTTTTTTGGTCACCAACAATGGGACATTGAAAAACAGTACTGCCTTAGAGAAGAGATTCCAAAAAGTACATTGAGACCAGGAACTTGGGAAAGCTTCAGCATGCTGAATACCTTCGAGGATTCTGAAACCTCATCCCATGGGGTTTGAAGATAGTTGGAATCCGATTTTCTCTGCTATTTGCATGACTCTCATCTTTCTCTCTTTACCCACCTACTGCTCAATACACACTGAGACATCTGATACTCTTCCTCTCTGAGAATGTTTTATACAGATATGTTATTTCTCAATGCCCAGTCTTTCAGTAATAATGTGTTCTAGTTCTTATCTTATACACAAGTACACATGATATTAAGGCTTCTGAAGGTACAGAACTTTATCCAGCAGTAGAGGAATAATATTCCAAAATTCCAATAGCGCTTTTCTGGTTTATTGGCTTCTCACCTGTTTGTCCTTACTTTGTGACTTAGAAGATTTTGAGCCTTCTCTTTGGTAGTTTTGAGTCAAAATGATTTTCAAAAATAGCAGTATTTGATTCTGTTGCTCTTTTACAACTCACTCAAAAGTTTAAGCTCTAGAAGATTTGAAAAGCCATCTCTTGATATGCTTGCCTTTCTTTTCTGCTTAGACAGTGGCTTGGGTAAAAGGATTAGTTTGGTGAACCTGCTGTGGAATCTTGGTAACATTTTAGAAGCAGGGTATGTTTATTTTTACTCTTCCTGACTAGTCTTCCAATTACTGTTCCATGAAGGAGAACTTGTGAAAGGAACACCTTAATGTGCTTGATTTAAAAATCAAATTGCAACCTTTAGAGATTCTTCTCATACTTTAACTAGAAGTCCGGTCCAGTTTCTGCTTCATTACCTGAGATACAAGTGCCTCAGAGAATAACGTGTTCATAAATAATCAAGGGGGGCTGTAAGGACATTTGGTACTTCTTAGCTGTTTGCTACGAGGCAGTAAGTTGGCTCATGCAGGGGTCCGTGCAAGGTGGCCTGAAGCAAAGAGATGGTGTGCCAGCAAGTCAAGGACACTCGGGAGGGTGCTCAGCCCCCTGGCAATAATGGCAGGCCCTCTGGAAAAGGAGTCCGTGGACTGGCATCCTAGACACATCATAGCCCAGCTGTGTGACCTTGCCAAGCCTTACCTGAATCCTTACCTGTACAATGGAGACGAGACAAGATCCCTTTCATTAGTGGACTGTTGTAAACATATGACCGAAATTCATTCCTTGGCACCTGCACATAATGAATAAATGTTTACTCTCGTTCATTTAGTTCAAAGGATAAGAGAAGCAATGCATTCATTGTTCTCCATTGGGCTGACATGGAACATGTAACTGGGGCTCCTGGAACTCCCTAGAAGAGTGATAAATAGAGTTTTCTCCCCATCTCATTCTAGTTTTCAGCCCTCTGCTTTTTTTCTTTCTCTCTGGCTTTTTCTCTTAGAGGTCTCTCTCATTTCCTCAGACTCAGCCATACCAAATAATTTCCAGGTCTGCACTTTGGCTTGCAACTCGTGGACGTTATCACTTTAGAAGTACTGTTCCCCTTAAATCCCAACCTTTCAAAAGTGTCCATGTCACCCTACTCACCAAATCAGATCTCACCCTCTTAAAGTTCATCTCACATTTTAACTAGAAGTCAGGCCCTGTTTATGATTCATTACCTAATATATAACAAATGCCCCCAAAGGTAATTTGTTCATAAATATTAATAATTAAGTCTAGTTCTGCTTCTGAATTCTTGATTTTTGTTAAGGATCCCATTCTCCTTTAAGGACCCCATTTACGACTATGGAGTGGCCTTCAATGCCTTCTTCTTCCTCTCTTTCAATATCTGTAACCAGTTGGCTGGTCTCGATGATTCTTTCTTCTTAACGTCAAGTTCATGCATCCACTCTTGTGATCTGGTCTTGCTTTGTGGCTTCCCCCCTAATTTCCTTAAATCTCATTTCTTTCTCTTTCAGTGCATTCTGTTTTCTGCCTGGACTGTCAAAATGCACAGCTTTAGTTATGTTTTCTTTCCTGCTCTGAATCCTTCCAGATTTCCCACTGCCGTGAACAGAGATTGAAATCCTTAATTTTGTATTCACTTCCCTTCCCTGAGCCCTAAGCTCCAGTCAGGCTCGCTTCCTCAGGGGCATCCAGTCCAACATCTCCTTTATTCTTCCCAGTTCCACTTGTGTTTGCACTGGTGCACCCTCACTTGGCATCATCAGGAACAGACAGAAGGTCATGCTGAGTGAGTGGAGAGTGGTACAGGCTGAGGCTAGAGAGAGAGGCAGGGTTTGGATAGTTAAGCCCTTGTAGGTGACAGTGATCTATTTTATCTTCATCCCAGGAGTAAGGGAGGGGACTTGAGCAGCTGAGAGAAGTCATCTGATATATGTTATTGAAAGAGCCATTTGACCGCTGGGTAAAAAACAGACTGATAGGCAAGAGGAGAAGCAGGGAGCCCAGGTAAAAGCCAATTACAATGGCTCAGGCCAGGATGTTGGTGGCATGGTCTGCAGTGCTAGCAGAGAAGATGGAGTGAAGTGAACAAATAGATATATCTTGGAGGTGGAATAGACAGCACGTTGGTAGTTTGTGGAAGGTGGAGGAAATGGAAGCATCAAGGATAACTTCAGGGTCTCTTGTTCAGCTGCAAGTTTGTATCTAACTCTTTTGACCTCATGGACTGCAGCACGCCAGGCTTCCCTGTCCTTCACTATCTCCCAGAGTTTGCTCAAACTCATCTCCATTGAGTCGATGATACCATCCAACCATCTCATCCTCTGTCACCCCCTTTTCCTCCTGCCTTCAATCTTTCCCAGAATCAGGGTCTTTTCCAATGAGTTGGCTCTTCGCATCAGGTGGCCAAAGGATAGGAGCTTCAGCTTCATTCCTTCCAATGAATATTCAGGGTTGATATCCTTTAGGATTGACTGGTTTGATCTCCTTCCTGTCCATGGGACTCCTGAGTCTTCTTCAGCACCACAGTTCGAAAGCATCAATTCTTTGGCTCTCAGCCTTCTTCTATAGTCCAACTCTCACATTGGTACATGACTACTGGAAAAACCGTAGCTTTGACTATATGGACCTTTGTTGGCCAAGTGACGTCTCTGCTTTTTAATATGTAGGGTCTCTAGATTTAGTAACTGAGATGTTAACAAAGCCATGACTGTGATCGAGTAGCCTGGACGGGATCAGCTTAGTCTGGCATCACTCACACTTTGGTGTCACATGGGCAGCCCTAAAATGTTAGCTCTTACCATTTCCATGTATTTATGCTGTGTCTCTGACAAGTTTTCTGAAGGCTGAGGGCTGTGTTTTAAACTGCCTTGCTTCACCTACAGCATATATCATAGTGCTGTAGCCAAGAGAATGGTGAATAAATATTTAAGGGATTGATAGAAACTGTGCCATGCCATATTTTTTTTTATCATGTGTAAGTCTGAATTACTTGAAGTAAACAATTCAAGAAATTGGAGGAAATTTTCATAGATCATGAGTAGGAAATGAAGTTTTTTTTAAAATTTCCTTTCACATTTAGGCTTATTATTTAAAAGTCAGATCTGGGGTGACGTTAGGGCGGGGTCAGCAGGGCGGCTCGCCACCCCTGTCCTCCTCTCTCCGCAGATGTGCACTGGAAACTACACGTTTATCCCTTACATGATAACGCCGCACAGCAAGGTCTACTGCTGTGACAGCAGCTTCATGAAGGGCTTGACTGAGCTCATGCAGCCGAACTTTGAGCTGCTTCTGGGACCCATCTGCTTACCTCTCGTGGATCGTTTCATTCAGCTTTTGAAGGTGGCACAAGCAAGTTCCAGGTAAAGTTTAATAATGCCGTTTGGTAGTGATAGTGGAGTGTTCGTGTACTTAGTTGATGTAAGTCCCCTACATCCGAACCTGCAATATGTGAACTTTCAAAGATGTGAACGTGTGTCCGTATGTCCAGTCCAGCATACGTTGGTTTACACACGTGGCGTACGTTGTCCCTTGCAGCTTGCTCTCCATTTCCTCTGCTGACAATCCTTCAGCTCTACCATCTCCCACCTCTCTCTCTCCTCCAGTCAGTAACTCTTCTTACCTCTTTACTTGATGCCAGTCTCTGTATGCCAGCTCTTGTACTATACTAATGTACTGTACTGTAAGGTTAAAAATGTTTTCTTATTTTTTGTGTTTTTTTTTTTTACATATTATTTGTGTGAAAAGTATCATAAATCTATTAAAGTACAGTACTATACAACCGATTGTGTTAGTTGGGTACCTAGGCTAACTTTGTTGGACTTAACGAACAAATTGAACTTACGAACACGCTCTTGTAACAGAACTCATTCGTATGTAGGGGACTTGCTGTATTTGTGCACCTTATCAGATGTTTCTTACATATAATACTCAGTCAAGAACCAGGAAAAAATATATATAATATCCTTTAAGTGGATAAAATAGATGCACCTTAGTCTACCTTTTGAATTTTGTCCACTTTATTCAGAGGAGAACAACTTGAAATCAGAAAAAAGAAAGACTGTTAACTGTGTTATAGTAATGGTAGAGCTAAAAATATATTCCATGTAAGTACAGAAACATTATCTGAATAAATGTCCAGGGACTTTTAGTGTAAGGACAAGAACTCTCTAAAAATTGTTGAAAGCACTATTATATTTTAGTTAAGGGCAGTCATTTATGCTGATAAATGATGATGCTGGATCAGAAGGTACATGTTATATTATGTTCAAATTGTGGGCATACCTAATTTATTTAGAACAATTTCTACTCAAGACAGTAAAATGAAAAATAAAGTTTTAGCATTTTAACTGGAATACTGCAGGGTCTTGGACAACTCATTAACATGGAATATCTTTACCTTTAATTCTTCCTGGAGCAAGGCAGAGTGTAAAATATTAGGATGCCCCAGTTTTTTAATAATACCAGCTAGATGAGGTGTTCATTCTGTACATCTTAATGATCTGAAAGGTATGAATGCTGCAGGTGTCATTCATTTCCTTATTGCTTCTCATTGAAATACTTTCTAGTATCGACTCTTAAAAATGTGTGTTTTTCCACCAGCCAGTATTTCCGGGAGTCTATACTCAACGATATCAGGAAAGCTCGTAACTTATATACTGGCAAAGAATTGGCAGCTGAATTGGCAAGAATTCGACAGCGAGTGGATAATATTGAAGTCTTGACAGCAGATATTGTCATAAATCTGTTACTTTCATATAGAGATATCCAGGTGAGAAGATGCTCAAAATCAAGTCTTGGTTATGTATCATGTTGGAGGAATAAGGGAGTGTTAATATCCAGTTCCAGTTAGCTACTAAGTCACTCATGTTACTACATGTAATTTTTTATTGACTCTCCTAAGCTTTCCATCCAGAGATTTTATGATAAATGAAACAGACTCATATAAGTTAACCATCAGTGATTATGAAAGACTTATACAGTAAAGGGCTGCCTTCTTCCTCCAAAAGAACATAAAGAAAAATTTGCATGCATGGCTAATCCACAGACAGCTGTTGTATTCTGCTAGGCTCAGGCACACCTGCCTGTCACTAAGTGAAATCTTTGTTTTCGCAAAAAACAGACATTTTTAGAGCTTTCCAAATATATCTCTTACTCCTGGAATTGTGTTGCTTGGAATTTGATAGTGCTGGATCTAACTAGCCAGAAGCGAGAAATGTACAATTGATTAATTATAAAAATAACTTTAAAAATAAGTAATGTAAAATGCAGATATGCCATATTATTTTATTGGGATGTCTTAAAATTTTTAAATTACACTAAGAAGAATCATGGGGCTAATGGTAGAAAACCCACCTGCCAGTGCAGGAGACATAAGAGACTTGGGTTCTATCCCTGGGTCGGGAAGATTCCCTGGAGGAGGAAATGGCAATTCACTCCAGGATTCTTGCCTGGAGAATCCCATTGACAGAGGAGCCTGGCGGTCTATAGTCCATAGGGTAGCAAAGAGTTGGACATGACTGAAGCAGCTTAACACAACACATACAAGAATAATTAAATCTCTGAGTTGGGGATATGCTGTTGGATTTTTACAGTAAAATTTAAGTGACTTGTGGTTTCCTATTCCTACCCATTCAGGCTCGAGTAAAGTTTCATGTGGATAACAGAGATTCACATACATGGAGACGTGTGGCACTTAAGATCCCATAACTGGAGAGCCTTCTTATGTTGAAACCAAATATTTTTGTTACTTATAATAGAAGTTCTATCGGTTCCTCCATGTTCTTGATATCTTGGAAATTATCTCCCTGAAAGTAATTGACAACACCCTGTATACCGGGAATCTAGCTCCAGGGAGCAGTAAACCACCTGTACTGAGAAAATGTAGTATTACCATGCTAGAGAGTTCATTGTTTTGTAGGTCAGAGATGGTAATTCAGTATTTCCAGTGTTTTATCTATATAATCGAAAACCCTTATTCAGGCAAGCAAATGAACAAACAGTTTCTTCTTGGTTCTAGATTCTTTAAGGTACTAGTTCCTTCTTAATACTCTTCTTAGTTTCAGGCATCTGGTTGTTCAAAGGCATTTCATTGTCAAGACTTTCTCCCAAAGATTTAATTCTATGTTATTCTTCTCCTGTTTGAAAGGACTATGATTCTATTGTGAAGCTGGTAGAGACTTTAGAAAAGCTTCCAACGTTTGATTTGGCCTCCCATCACCATGTGAAGTTTCATTATGCCTTTGCACTGAATAGGTAAGAAGAAAAAGTGCAACCCCCCCCCACAATGTGCCTAACGTATTACTTTTTAACCTGCATCTTCTTTCCATGATATGTTTTTCATGTAGCCTTGCAACCACTCCTATTATAAGGTATTGTTAATATTTCTACTTCAACCATATAAAATATAGGAAGCATGCATTCTGATTTTGTCTCACTTTTCGCGAGTAAAAGAAGTACCCTCAATGTTTATATATCTGAATTCTTAAAATTCTTTTGCTTCTCTGTCAAAGTTTGTATTTTCTATTTATATATATTTTGGGGATTTTTAGAATTACATGGATGTGATATTGTCTTTAAATAGATTGAATGCCAAGTGGTTATTTACACAAAAACTAACTAGAGTAGGGATAGTTATATCTAGGGGAACATATTCCTAATCAGAGAAGATGTTCACTGAGATTGTTCTGAATATACCTAATTATTAATATAATCAAAACTCTGTGGACCACATTTTAGGTCATGCGTCCATGAGTTTTCTAGGATCAGGACTAACAATGCTGCTCCCAGTCCTGCCTCTGTGCTTTCTGTCAGCATCATGACTGACACCTACCTCAGTGCCACTTTCTACCCAGAGTCACCGTGGAAGACCATCCCTACTCTGGCCATAGAGAGGCCCAAAGCACTAAACTGTCCAGAACTTAGTTTTGCTGTTCTCTTCTATGGTAGAGAGTTGGATATGTATGTAATTACTACAGTTGAAGAGAATGATACAAAGAAAAAGAGAGGGGAGCCTCACCTCTATTTTTCATTTGCCATGAAGTCTTAATTATTTTACCCTTGAGGAAACTAAAGTGCTTGAGTAATTTTTCTTCAAGGCTCGTAGTTATGTCATAAAACAGGCTCAGACCCAGAGCAAGCTGATACTGGTACTTGTATTCTCCCTCACTTAGTTCTCCTGCCTTTGTCTCCAAAGAAAAGTCAGCATGCTCTTCAGCCAGTACTGTGTCTTTCCTTTATTCATCTGCCCAAGCTCTACAACGTGCTACCTTTACCAATATAATAATGAAAGTCAATTTTATCTCCCCATTTATTAAACATTTTTTCTTTAGATTTGGCAGAAAGAGATGAAAGCTCCAGAGATTATCTGTTCCAACTGGTTTTCAAATAAATCCTTTTTGAAAGATGAAATGAAAGATGGAATGAAATATATTTTGAAATAAAAAATGAAAGTCCATAAGAGCCTTTTATATTTTCTTTTATCTATATTTTATCTCTGTCTTTCCTAAAATAGAACAGAATGAAATGATAAATGTATTTGTATGGAGTATTATTCTAAACTGAAAGCATTAGTACAGAATGTAAAAAGGAATTTCATGGACAGAAAGATTTAAAATAGTAATTGAGAATAGAAATAACTCTTTTATGTAACAGTTTTATTGAAATATAATTCACACATCATACAATTTTATTTAAAATGTATGATTCAATGGATTTTAATGTATTTACAGAGTTGTGTGACCATCAATACCATGAGTTTTAAAGTATTTATATTACCTTTCCCAAAACCACCCACACCCTGTCCTGCTCCAATGGAGGCAGGATACTCTCCCATTCCTCCCAAATCCAGACCTAGGCAACCACAGATCTCTTTCTGTCTCCATAGATTTGCCTATTATGGATATTTCATGCAATGAGATTGTACAATATATAGTCTTTTTGTGACTGGCTTCTTTCACTTAGCATAAATGTTTTCAAGGTTCAATAAATAACTCTTAAGAGAATTTTTATCTTTGAGTATGTATAGTCTGTACATACTCACCAGTTTTAAAATGAGCTATATAAAGCAGCTTCCTTAGATGATTGATTGCTCAACTCAGGTTAGTTTATTGGTATTGTCTATGGATTAGTTAGGAGAAGGCAATGGCACTCCACTCCAGTACTCTTGCCTGGAAAATCCTATGGACAGAGGAGCCTGGTAGTCTGCAGTCCATGGGGTCGCTGGGAGTAGGACACGACTGAGAGACTTCACTTTCACTTTTCACCTTCATGCATTGGAGAAGGAAATGGCAACCCACTCCAGTGTTCTTGCCTGGAGAATCCCAGGGATGGGGGAGCCTGGTGGACTGCCGTCTATGGGGTCGCACAGAGTCGGACACGACTGAAGCGACTTAGCAGCAGCATGGATTAGTTTGCTCAGTGTTTTGGAGCAAAAGCCACTGAAACCTATAGCATCAGGGTTTTGCCCCTGTTTGGATTCCTTGACTCTGCCCCATTCACAACCACAGGCTGCATTCTTAATCTCACTCTGTCAACTTGAACCCACACAGAGTCCGCAGGGAAACTGGAATAACTGTGGATGGATAAGCACAAATCATCACATCAGCAGAAAACCAACTCAAAATAAATCCTTTTTAGATGATTAGACATGAAGTAGGATAAAAAAGAGTTGCAGAAGACTTTCAAAATGTAATTATTGTTTTTATCCTGCCAAACTTATTAATGTGAATCAGTGTATTAAACAGACATTTTAAAAAGATGATTGGCCTAAACTGCTTCTGTAGTCTATACAGAAAGAGTGATGTTCCCTTTCTCTACCTTAGGAGAAACCTCCCTGGAGATAGAGCAAAAGCTCTTGACATTATGATTCCCCTGGTGCAAAATGAAGAGCAGGTTGCTTCAGATATGTATTGCCTCGTTGGTCGAATCTACAAAGATATGTTTTTGGACTCTAATTTCATGGACACTGAAAGCAGAGACCATGGAGCTTCTTGGTAAGTGTACAGGGTAAGATATTTGGTAAGTCCATGACACAAAAAAATCATTTTTAAATGAGTATTAAATTATTGTTTTCATTCTTTGATTGTATATTATAAAATAAATCTTAGAATTTATAGATTTAGTAAATAATTTTGATGAAATTCATTTAATAAAGCAGAGTAAATTGGGGTAAATTGGATGAAAAGATAATGGTTTAAAAAAATAGAATTTTTAAAAGATGTAAGTACAATACAATAAAAATATAATTGGGGAAATTCATAAAATTTTATAGAAAGACATGAAATAAGACCTGAATGAATGGAAAAATAAACCAAGTTATGTGGATGAGAAGACTTGATTTAAAGACGTTAATTCTCTACAGCAGGACTTTTCATAAAATTCAACAAATTGATTCTACAATTTATTTGAAAAAATAAAGGGTCTAGAATGGGCAATTCTATTTTGGAGAATGAGGTGGAGGGACTTGCTCTCCCAGATAAGGCATACTGTAGCAGTGTAACAATTCAGGTATACAGTATTAGTGTGAGTGAAGTGAAGTGGAGTGAAAGCCGCTCAGTCGTCTCTGACTCTTTGCGACCCCATGGACTATACAGTCCATGAGATTCTCCAGGCCAGAATACTGGAGTGCGTAGCCTTTCCCTTCTCCATGGGATCTTCCCAACCCAGATGTCGAACCCGAGTCTCTCGCATTGCAGGCGGATTCTTTACCAGCTAAGCCACCAGGGAAGCCCAGTATGAGTGCAAGCATAGACAAATTGGGAGATTGGGATGGACATATATACAGTACCATCTGTAAAATAGATAACTCGGGAGGAGGACATGGCAACCCACTCCAGTATTCTTGCCTGGAGAATCCCCATGGACAGAGGAGCCTGGTGTGCTGCAGTTCATGTGGTCGCAAAGAGCTGGACATGACTGAGTGACTAATCACACAGCACAGTGGGAACCTGCTGTATAGCACAAGGAACTCAGCTTGGTGCTCTGTGGTGACCTAGATAGGTGGAATGGGGGTCGAGAATGGAAAGAGTTCCAAGAAGGAGGGGATATATGTATATATATATGTAGCTGATTCATGTTGTACAGCAGAAACTAACAACAGCATTTTACAGTGATTATCCTCCAATAAACTGAAACAGTTAATAAAACTCTAAGACTGAAGACAGAGCCTGAAAGAAACAAACTAAAAACAGAGCCTGGTATATATCATTTTGTATGCGTATGACTGGTTTCCCTGGTGGCTCAGCTGATATGACTAGATTTATGGTATGATATGCTTCATGAGGGCAGGAGACCAGATTTCATCCCTGGGCTGGGAAGATCCCCTGGAGAAGGGAATGTCTACCCACACCAGAATTTTTGCCTGGATAATTTCATAAACAAGGGAGGCTGGCAGGCTACAGTCCATGGGGTTGCAAGAGTCGGATGCAACTGAGCAACTTAGGGCTATGCTTCATGAGCCAGAGGGGAAAAAATGGACTCTTTAGGAAGGATACTGGAAAAATTTGTTTACCTGCCTGTAAAAATAAAAATGAATCCCTAGTTTAACCCACACACAAAAAGATAAAATCCAAGTAAATTAAAGATCAAAACATTTTATTTGGAAAAAAATTTATAATAAAATATACAAAATGGATTTATGACTTGGAAAAGGAAAAATTATCTTAAAAGAAGGCTTAAAAATACCATAAACCATAAGATATTGGGGAAACTAGAGCCCATTAAAATTTGCATCTGCTTATCAACTCTTTGGGAAAGAGTAGCTCCTATGGCACTGACCTTCCTGCTGATAACAGTTATAAACATTGGGACAACACTTTTAAAAAAGTTTGAAAGCACCAAAGAGTGACTAAAAATAGAAACTGGAGAGCTTTTGATTCTTAGATGAGGAGTACTGCATTAGATAAGATCCACATGTATATGCTTTTTCCTTTGGGGGAGCTCTCAAATCTGCAGGCTTAGGGAAGATACAACTCAAGAAGAAAACCGTAGTCTTACATGGTTGAAGGAGTTAGTCTGAGGCTGCCAGTTCAGTTCAGTTGTTCAGTCATGTCTGACTCTTTGTGACCCCAAGGACTGTAGCACACCAGGCCTCCCTGTATATCACCAACTCCCAAAATTTACTCAAACTCATGTCCATTGAGTCGGTGATGCCATCCAACCATCTCACCCTCAGTCCATCCCCTTCTTCTCCCGCCTTCAATCTTTCCCAGCATCAGAGTCTTTTCAAATGAGTCAGTTCTTCACATCAGGTGGCCAAAGTATTGGAGTTTCAGCTTCAGCATCAGTCCTTCCAATGAATATTCAGGACTGATTTCCTTTATGATGGACTGGTTTGATCTCCTTGCTGTCCAAGGGACTCCCAAGAGTCTTCTCCAACACCACAGTTCAAAAGCATCAATTCTTCAGCTCTCAGCTTTCTTTATAGTCCAACTCTCACATCCATACATGACTACTGGAAAATAGATTTGACTAGTGCCTGGAAATTGAATGATAGATCCCTTACATGAAGGAGCCACAAAGGGAGCCCAAAATATGCATATAAGCCACCTTTCCATTCTTGGCTGATTCCTGACATCTGTACAGGTGTGATAAAACTCAAAGGAGTCCAGCAGAAATTAGGAGCTAGAAGGCTAGAGCTGAACCAAGATTTCAGCAGCTGTGCAATGGAGGAGAGACAGAGTTTGGGGTTTGAACCTCACCAAGTTAGAGGGGCTTGATAAACACTTTGAGCTTTCCACTGAAACTCCAGTAGGTCCAAGCCTTCCGAATAAAAAGACCACATCCAAGGACTAAGGAAGGATACTAAAATGAAGAGGAAAACCAATTAAGCACCACCTTAATAAAACCCCAAACCGAGACTCCACATAAACAAGGTGAGCTGACCATAACTTAGATGCCTGTTGGAACAAAACTCAATACTCTTAAGACGAAGATAACAGAATCTGAGCTGTATGATGTATCACCCAAAACACCTACTACACCATCAGAAACTACTAGATTTGTGAAGAGAGCAAAATGTGATCTGTAATAGAAACATCAGTCAACAGGAATATACTGCAAATAAACACATGGCAGAAGGATACATAGAGTATGATTTTGTTTATAGAAACTTTGAAACCAGTCATACACATCTAGTAAAAGTATAGATGCTTAAATGTACATCATAAATCCCCAATTCAGTGTAATAGTTACCAGTAGGGAAGGAATAAAAAGGGATCATGGAATGTTGCACATGCAGCTGCAAGAATATTTAAAACATTTTATTTCTTCAGCTGAGTGGTGGGTATGTGGGTAGAAAGTGTTGCTTATATTATTCTTCTGTACGTTTTAGTCTCTAAAATGTTCCCCAAATAGTCTCTGATTCTAAAAAAAAATATTAAAGGAGATTGACTTACAGAAAGAGACAAATACCGTATGATATCACTTATATGTGGAATCTAAAGTATGACATAAATCAACCTATTTCACAAAACAGAAACAGACTCACCGACGTGGAGAGCTGACTTGCGGTTGCCAAGGGGGAGGAACTGGGGAAGGGATGGATTTGGAGTGTGGGATAAGCAGATGTAAGCTATTTTATGTGGGATGGATAAACAACAAGGTCCTACTATGTAGCCCAGAGAACTATATTCGATGTCCTATGATAAATCATAGTAGAAAAGAATACGTATACTTGTATAAGTGAGTCGCTTTGCTATACAGCAGAAATTAACACAACATTGTAAATCAACTATACTTCAGTTTAAAAAAAGGGCAATTGACTTAGTTCAGGCATTCCTTAGTAATGGCCATAATATTATTTAAGTTGTGAAACAGAAATCTTAACATTTCAAAATCTTGTGTCATCCTACCAGCTTAGCAAGGGACTGAAATTGGAATAATGGATTATAACCAGGGAAGAAAATTTGGGGACAGTGACTTCCTGGATTTTCATGGACAGATTTGGTTTGGACTTTTAAATTTGAATTATACATTTTTATTGCAATCAACAGAGAGTTTTACCATTTCCCTTAACCATTTTTTTTCCTGCTGTTATAAAAGAAAAATGTAACTATACAACCTTTTTATTACCACAAGATTTCTTTAAGAAGAAATTCTTCTTTAAGAAGAAAGAAGATTTCTTGAAGATTGTTAATTGTAGGAGAATTAGAATCTGATATTTAGAAGCATTGTGCTGGTATAAATGCTTTGATTTAATGGTGATAATAAAATGCATAGATAATCTTTGAAAGTCTGATTTTCATGGTCAGTGAATTAAAATGGAAAACATCTCTTATGAAGTTCATGTGCCTCATGCACGGGAATAGAAGTGTTTCCCAGTTTGAAAAACCAAACAATTTAGACTACTGAGAGCTTTCAAGGTCACATAAAGTTCAGTCAAAAGGAACAGTTTTTTTTCTGATTGTGTTTTGTTCTGTCTTTCTATACTTCCCAATTCTCTTTTTCTATGATTCCTATTTAACTGAGGAACATTAACTAGCTTTCAAAAGAGCTTTGTCTTTTAAGTCTTCAGGTCAAATTTAAGATGTTGGGTTTTGTATGATTTCATTTTAAGCTGTTCGTTAATTTTCTAGCAAGAACAGGGAAGGCTATTAGAACACAAAGCCTTTTCGTGGGAGGAGCCTCAGGAGTTGATCTGGGTGTATCGTTCACTGATGTATTGAGTAATACAAGAATGTCACTTCTACTGTAGATTACAGGTCTATAACCTGCCGTTATTGTCATTATATCCATTTGTCGTAAGGGTCATTATGAAGATTTCACCCCTATTTTAAAAGTGTGTTTTCATGCCTTCACACTTGTAAAGCCACTTCAGTATTTCTTACTGCTTCCATCCAACCAACTCCCACTCATTTGCGATGGTGTGTTGGCATCATCTGTAATCGCTTGTTATATCACAGCTGAAGTAAAAGCGTGTTGTCAAGGTGCTGACTCAAGAGTTTCGTTACTGAGGTCATTAGGTTTCTGGCCAGACTTACTCTGGGTTTGTGTTTCCTGAGTCCTGGGTTCCAGAGAGTTTTTCAGCTGACTTATATATTTATTAATTTATTTATTACCCTTTCTGAGCCAAAATTTTCTGAGCTCTTACTTGTCAAGTGCCTGGGTGGGATAGCAGTGAGTGGCAGGCAGTTTGTCCCTAAAGCTTCTTTCCATGCCCGTAGCCTGAATCATCATCTGCTAGCTTGAATGGACAGTCATTTACTAAGCAGGAAAAGTTTAAGAATAAGAATTTCAACTTAGTGGAAAAATAGCCCCAAGCAGTTGTGTTTACAATGGCACATAGAAGTCTCAAAGTTCCCCTTTTTAACATCTTTAATGAGTTGTCTGTTCCTGACTTATAGCACAAGGAGAAAGTCAGACACTACTTTTGAGCATTCATTGTAATATTTGGTATGGGCACTATCCCAGGACACTTTTTTTGCTTTTAGGGAGACTGTGTAATGCAGGTCTATTTTCTGAGAGGTTCACTTGGGACTGAGAAGATGAAAATACAAAACAGGAAAGAAGTTTATGGTTTAGATTTTTAAAATTTGCAGAACTGAAGTATGTTGTAGAATAAATTTTACATACTGAATCTTATCTGGGACATAGGGTGAGGGATTTGAAAGAACACATCCTGCTGATTTAAGTATAAAGTTCATTGTCACTCCCTTAGTTGTTTTTGCTCACTGAAGCTCTTATAGATGGCTATCAGTTCAGTTCAGTCGCTCAGTCGTGTCCGACTCTTTGTGACCCCATGAATCGCAGCACGCCAGGCCTCCCTGTCTATCACCAACTCCCGGAGTTCATTCAAACTCATGTCCATCGAGTCGGTGATGCCATCCAGCCATCTCATCCTCTGTTGTCCCCTTCTCCTCCTGCCCCCAATCCCTCTCAGCATCAGAGTCTTTTCCAATGAGTCAACTTCGCATGAGGTGGCCAAAGTACTGGAGTTTCAGCTTTAGCATCAGTCCTTCCAAAGAACACCCAGGACTGATCTCCTTCAGAATGGACTGGTTGGATCTTCTTGCAGTCCAAGGGACTCTCAAGAGTCTTCTCCAACACCACAGTTCAAAAG
>NW_011494770.1:4410836-4411170 GCF_000754665.1 Bison bison bison
TTCCAAGGAGTAAGTGTCTTTTAATTTCATGGCTGCAATCTCCATCTGCAGTGATTTTGGAACCCCAAAAAATAAAGTCTGACACTGTTTCCACTGTTTCCCCATCTATTTCCCATGAAGTGATGGGACCAGATGCCATGAACTTAGTTTTCTGAATGTTGAGCTTTAAGCCAGCATTTTCACTCTCCACTTTCACTTTCATCAAGAGGCTTTTTAGTTCCTCTTCATTTTCTGCCATAAGGGTGGTGTCATATGCATATCTGAAGTGATTGATATTTCTCCCGGCAGTCTTGATTCCAGCTTGTGTTTCTTCCAGCCCAGCATTTCTCATGAT
>NW_011494770.1:4411863-4415022 GCF_000754665.1 Bison bison bison
CTGAAGCCTGGCTTGGAGAATTTTGAGCATTACTAGTGTGTGAGATGAGTGCAATTGTGCAGTACTTTGAGCATTCTTTGGCATTACCTTTCTTTGTGATTGGAATGAAAACTGACCTTTTCCAGTCCTGTGGCCACTGCTGAGTTTTCCAAATTTGCTGGCATATTGAGTGCAGCACTTTCACAGCATCATCTTTCAGGATTTGAAATAGCTCAACTGGAATTCCATCACCTCCACTAGCTTTGTTCGTAGTGATGCTTTAACTCTATTCTTTTCTATATCTAAGTTTCTATAATTCAAGTCAAGTTATGAAAAATGTGTTTTTTGAGTTTGACTTTCAGTTATTTTTTAATAACTTTCATCGTAGCTGGTCCATATAAACTTAAATATAAGTTAAAGCAAGCAACAATGATAACTGTCATAAGTGCTGGTTGGGGAATGTTAGGGGCTGCTATAGGATAAAGAGAAAGGTGAGAGAGCAAAGCTGGGAGGAGAGCCAGCTTTCAAAGGAAATATTGTGACTCAAGAGCCTAGACTTACATCTTAAAAAGAAAAAAAAAAATACAAAAAACAAAACTCACAGAGTTTCTAAAGTGACAGACTGAACTGAAATGACCCAAGGCAATATTATGGACCATGACTTGAAGGGCCATGGGAAGTTCACTGACAAATTTATCTCTACAACTTCTTTTTAAAGCTAATCTAAAAAAGAAATAACCACAAAGTAGTTATGCTGAATTCATATGCAGCATGACTTACTGAGAACATTTTGATATATATATATAGTATTTGTTTAGTGGGTAGAAATAATAATCCCTAAAATTTTAGAGTTCACACAAGGTTTTTGTATATGTTATTAACAATTGGTGGCTTATAAGCACCTTGTAAGGTGGGCAAAGCTGATATTTTTCTTCCCATTTTACAATTAGGGCAAATGCAACTCAAAGAACTTAAGTGAATTCTTGATGTTTTATGGTTAATAACATTTCAAATTAATTTTTTTCAGATCCAGTGTTGTTTTTACTACACTCTAGCCTCTCTTTCCTGGAATTTCCAGGAACAGGCATTTCTAGAAATATCTGTACTGTTTTATTGAAGAGGCCTAGACTTCTGAGAGACCCACATGGAATAGTGTTGACTCAGTACTTGGAAACAGTGTATCTTAGGCAAATGACTTAAACTTTAAGAAATTCAGTTTTCTTATTTGAAAAATAAGAATAATATCTACCTGGATGAGTGAGAATGCTCTTAGCATCCGAAAAGTAGCCGAATAGCTTACTTCAATGGGCTTAAGCAGGAAGAAAATGTAACTTCTTAAAACATGAAGTTCAGAAATAGGGCTGGGTCTGGTAGTTGAGTCAGCAGCTTAAAAGGCAGCCGAATCTGTTTCCTTGTTATTGTTGTGGGTGACTGCCCTCAGTCTGGCTCTCTTAGAGTTAGTTACAAGGTGCCTTTGGCCATTTTAGACATCAATCGAACTTAGCTATGCCAAGGTCTAAGATGAGAGAAAAGGAGGCCATCTCTTTCTGTATCTTTCTCTTAGGACTAAGAAAACACTCATAAAAACCTATCTCACACATTCCTTACATTTCTTTATGCTTCCAGTATTTCATCATTAGCCCAATATTACACAAATCACTAGCAAGGAAGATGGTTTGATTACAGATGGTTTAGACTCATCACTTTAGGAAGAATAGATGCTCTGTTTGAGGGATTAAATGAAGCAACATATGTTCAAGCCTTGGAATTTAGTAAACCCTTAGAGTTATATCCTTAGTATATAATATGTGAAAATATTTTATATTTCTGCATGTAATGTTATACTTATGTTCAAAGCAGATATTGACTAGATTAGTGGATACTGATTAGATTACTCGTCCCTAAAATATTCCTGAGTTTTCTTTCTCTTCTTTCTGAATCTAGCTCACCATTTTAGCTAATGAGGGAAAAGAGAGTGTGTGTATTTTTTACATAGGACTTGATGGAATTTCATATACCATAGTTATCATGGAGTCACCTGGGATAGGCAGTGATTGCTTGAAATCATACCTGGTTTTAGAGATGATGGTATTCTCATTCTTAAGGGGAGATAGAAGTCATTTTTAGAACTTTGAAAGGAAATTGGCTGCTGTTCTCTATTAACATAATCAGGTTTCCTCTGTTGTAATGCCAAAAAAATCCATAGCAAACAAGTCAATCTAATCACATGGACCACAGCCTTGTCTAACTCAATGAAACTAAGCCATGCCGTTTGTGAGGCCAACCAAGATGGGCGGGTCATGGTGGAGAGGTCTGACAGAATGTGGTCCACTGGAGAAGGGAATGGCAAACCACTTCAGTATTCTTGCCTTGAGAACCCCATGAACAGTATGAAAAGGCGAAATGATAGGATACTGAAAGAGGAACTCCCTGGGTCAGTAGGTGCCCAAAATGCTACTGGAGATCAGTGGAGAAATAACTCCAGAAAGAATGAAGGGATGGAGCCAAAGCAGAAACAATACCCAGTTGTGGATGTGACTGGTGATAGAAGCAAGGTCTGATGCTGTAAAGAGCAATATTGCATAGGAACCTGGAATGTTAAGTTCATGAATCAAGGCAAATTGGAAGTGGTCAAACAGGAGATGGCAAGAATGAATGTTGACATTCTAGCAATCAGCGAACTAAAATGGACTGGAATGGGTGAATTTAACTCAGATGACCATTATATCTACTACTGTGGGCAGGAATCCCTTAGAAGAAATGGAGTAGCCATCAGGGTCAACAAAAGAGTCTGAAATGCAGTACTTGGATGCAATTTCAAAAACGACAGAATGATCTCTATTCGTTTCCAAGGCAAACCATTCAATGTCACAGTAATCCAAGCCTATGGCCCAACCAGTAACACTGAAGAAGCTGAAGTTGAACGGTTCTGTGAAGACCTACAAGACGTTCTAGAACTAACACCCAAAAAAGATGTCCTTTTCATTATAGGGGACTGGAATGCAAAAGTAGGAAGTCAAGAAACACCTGGGGTAACAGGCAAATTTGGCCTTGGAATACGGAATGAGTGGGGCAAAGGCGAATAGTTTTGCCAAGAGAATGCACTGGTCATAGCAAACACCCTCTTCCAACAATATAAGAGAAGACTCTACACATGGACATCACCAGATGGTCAAGTAT
>NW_011494770.1:4415398-4416288 GCF_000754665.1 Bison bison bison
GAATGCAGAGTTCCAAAGAATAGCAAGAAGAGATAAAAAAGCCTTCCTCAGTGATCAATGCAAAGAAATAGAGGAAAACAACAGAATGGGAAAGACTAGAGATCTCCTTAAGAAAATTAGAGATATCAAGGGAACGTTTTATGCAAAGATGGGCTCGATAAAGGACAGAAATGGTATGGACCTAACAGAAGCAGAAGATATTAAGAAGAAGTGTCAAGAATACACAGAAGAACTGTACAAAAAAGATCTTCATGACCAAGATAATCACGATGGTATGATCACTGACCTAGAGCCAGACATCCTGGAATGTGACGTCAAGTGGGCCTTAGAAAGCATCACTACGAACAAAGCTAGTGGAGGTGATGGAATTCCAGTTGAGCTATTTCAAATCCTGAAAGATGATGCTGTGAAAGTGCTGCACTCAATATGCCGGCAAATTTGGAAAACTCAGCAGTGGCCACAGGACTGGAAAAGGTCAGTTTTCATTCCAATCCCAAAGAAAGGCAATGCCAAAGAATGCTCAAACTACCGCACAATTGCACTCATCTCACACGCTAGTAAAGTAATGCTCAAAATTCTCCAAGCCAGGCTTTAGCAATATGTGAACTGTGAATTTCCAGATGTTCAAGCTGGTTTTAGAAAAGGCAGAGTAGCCAGAGATCAATTTCCCAACATCCACTGGATCATTGAAAAACATCTATTCCTACTTTATGTTCCAGAAAAACATCTATTTCTGCTTTATTGACTATGCCAAAGCCTTTGACTGTGTGGATCACAATAAACTGTGGAGAATTCTGAAAGAGATAGGAATAACAGACCACCTGACTTGACTCTTGAGAAACCTATATGCAGGTCAGGAGGCAACAGTTAGAACTGGACATGGAACAACA
>NW_011494770.1:4416723-4419552 GCF_000754665.1 Bison bison bison
TTATGGCAGCAAGTGAAGAGGAACTAAAAAGCCTCTTGATGAAAGTGAAAGAGGAGAGTGAAAATGCTGGCTTAAAGCTCAACATTCAGAAAACTAAGATCATTGCATCTGGTCCCATCACTTCATGGGAAATAGATGGGGAAACAGTGGAAACAGTGTCAGACTTTATTTTTTGGGTCTCCAAAATCACTGCAGATGGTGACTGCAGCCATGAAATTAAAAGACACTTACTCCTTGGAAGGAAAGTTATGACCAACCTAGATAGCATATTCAAAAGCAGAGACATTACTTTGCCAACAAAGGTCCGTCTAGTCAAGGTTATGGTTTTTCCAGTGGTCATGTATAGATGTGAGAGTTGGACTGTGAAGAAAGCTGAGCGGCAGAGAATTGATGCTTTTGAACTGTGGTGTTGGAGAAGACTCTTGAGAGTCCCTTGGACTGCAAGAAGATCCAACCAGTCCATTCTAAAGGAGATCAGCCCTGGGATTTCTTTGGAAGGAATGATGCTAAAGCTGAAACTCCAGTACTTTGGCCACTCATGCGAAGAGTTGACTCATTGGAAAAGCCCTGATGCTGGGAGGGATTGGGGGCAGGAGGAGAAGGGGATGACAGAGGATGAGATGGCTGGATGGCATCACTGACTCAATGCACATGAGTTTGAATGAACTCTGGGAGTTAGTGGTGGACAGGGAGGGCTGGCGTGCTGCGATTCATGGGGTCGCAAAGAGTTGGACACGACTGAGCGACTGAATGGAACTGAACTGAGTAAGCTAAAAGCATTAAATCTGTTTTTAGCATTTATGTGTTCATTTTCCATGGTAGCTTGGGAAAGAACAGACAGATTTGCCTTATCAACTGATTTTGTTTTACGTCAGTGACAGTGCTATTCAAACAGTGATCATGCCTAATAACTGTTTAGTTTGTACGTTATTAATGGGGTTGGCTGTACTTAGGAAGAGTTATGTAACAAACCAACTGACATACAAATAAAGACCGATGTCTATTTTCCATTTGCTGTATTTTCCCTTTTTTCTTTATCTTGGCTTTGAGATATCTTTCTTTCTTCATGTTATCTCTATTTCTACTACCCTCCTAACCCCCCGAGTTTGATCTCGCCATTATTCCACTGACATCATTTTCGTTTAGTCCTTTGTTGTTTCTATTAACCGAATTTCCCAAATTTGGATGATTTTTATCCTCAGAATGCAAAACCTGAAGAGTTCTTAATAACTCAGCATGACACCCAGCTCATTGATGTCCAGGGGTAGAGGGCTCTTAAAGAACCATCAATTCTAAGATGATCTGGAGACTTGGGGAGAACACACCATGTACCCACAATTGCTTTGTAAAGAAGCAACCTGGTACATTGGTCTCATGCCTTGAGCTTGATTTAACATGCCATTCAACAGATGACAGATTGTGGCATGACCAAGTTGAAGTCCAAGAATGATAATGTTTAACGAGTCACTGGGAGATTTCCTAATTGTGTCTTATAGGTAATAAGCACCTAAGGAGAGAAACTAAGGCTTGCTCTCTGTAACCAAGTTGTCAGAGGGATGAGTGAGAAAGAGAACTGGATGTTTGCCAGGCATTATGATGAAAAGGAAGGAGCATTTGGAAGAACAGTAATGATTTTGCTTGGTGAACCAAAGCAGTTGTTTCCAAATCTGGCTGACTATCAGAACTACTTGGGGAGTTTTTCAATAGTGCAGAGTTCTCTGTCTCTGGAAATGTTGCTTACTGGATCCATTTTATTGAATAGCTAACCCATAATTGATAATATGACTTTTCTTTTTTAATTAAATATTTAGACTTTCCCCAGATTTTGCTGCCAGTTCCTTCTTCCTAAATGTTTGCTGTTCTTCATATCCTTAAAGATTAAGTTTAAACCCTTGGCCTTACCTCCTCTTCAGAACTTTCCCAAATCTATCTCCTCCTGTCTTCCTAGAGTTCTTTGAGTATGGGTTTTGCATTTTAATTTCAAAGAATTGGCAGTTATTGGAAGGATACATTTAGATTGGTCATAAACATTTAAAAACTATTCACTCTCAGGAGCAATCAGATAAGTGCCCATTAAAATCCTGAGCTGTGCTCTCTTGTTATTATCAGTTAGCAAAAATGAAAATAGATGAGAATATTTTGGCATGAGTGCAATGTAAAAATCTCTCTCTTGTGCTGCTCTTGGGAATGTGAATTGGTAAGACCTTTCTGGAAAGCAGTTTGGCTTTATGATGTATGAAGAACCTTGAAATAATTCATGTTCCTCAGTCCAGTTATATCCTTTGTAAACCATCCAAAAGAAATAGCAGATATGGAAATAAAGATATGTTTAGAGTGCTCCCTACACTAAATTTTATGGTAATGAAAACCTGGGAGAAACAGTAGGGAAACTGTTAGTGATGGAATATCATTCATTCAAAGTTGTGTGTTTGGAGGGTTGATGGTAGCAATATACATAAATAAAGCTTACCATTTTAACCATTTTTGAAGGTATGATTCAGTGGCATTAAGTACGTTCACAATGCTGTGCTTCCATCACCACTCCCCGCCTGACAACCTCCTCACTCTCAAACTCTATACCCATTAAACAATTTTGGATTCCCCTTTCCCCCAGCTCCTGGCAACCACTATTCTACTTTCTGTCTCTATGAATTTGATTACTCTAGCAGAGACATTACTTTGCCAACAAAGGTCCGTCTAGTCAGGGCTATGGTTTTTCTAGTGGTCATGTATGGATGTGAGAGTTAGACTGTGAAGAAAGCTGAGTGCCGAAGAATTGATGCTTTTGAGCTGTGGTGTTGGAGAAGACTCTTGAGAATCCCCTGGACT
>NW_011494770.1:4420066-4425205 GCF_000754665.1 Bison bison bison
GTTTTTGTGAATGGCTTATTTCACTTAGCATGACATTCTTAAGGCTCATCCATGTTGTAGCAATGAGGCATCCCTCATAGCTCAGTTGGTAAATATTCTACCTGCAATGCAGGAGACCCTGGTTCAATTCCTGGGTCGAGAAGATCTGCTGGAGAAGGGAGAGGCTACCCACTCCAGTATTCTGGCTTAGAGAATTCCATGGACTGTATAGTCCATGGGGTTGCAGAGTTGGACACAACTGAACAACTTTCACTTTCATGTTGTAGCATGTGTCTGAATCTGCATTCTAAAGGCTGAATAATATTCCATTTTATGTACATTGTCTTTACCTGTTCACCTGTCAATGGACATTTGTGCTTGTTTCCACCTTTTAGCTGTTATGAGTAAATATTACTATAAATATGGGTGTACAAATATCTGTTTGAATCCTCTGTTTTCAATTCTTTTTAGTATAAGCCCAAAACACGATTGTGGTTTTAAATAAATATTTAATAGTAACATGCATCATGATATCATATGAAAATTTTAAGAACAGGTTATTAAATGGCATGATTCTTGTTTTTGGAAAAATATGTACATAGTAAAAGGACTGAAAGGAGATAGCTAGAATTTTGACTTTTTAAATTTTTCATCCTGACTTTTCTATTACAATAAAATTATATACAAATAAGTTGTATGAATTGGAGAGGGTTTCCCCATCTCCAGATCAAATTAACAGAGTGATTCAGCACTAATTTTTATCTCATGCTGTCTTGCTTTACTTCTGAGTTATTTTGTGAGTGATAATTTCAGAAATATCCCTAGAGATGTAAAGCACCATGAAATTCTAATTTAATTACTTGTATGTCTTACAGAAAGAATCACAGCTGTTATATCACAAAGGAGGAAAATGACAGCTAAATAGAAAGAACTTGAGCTTAGTTTCTTCGTTGGTGGAAAATAGATGCTCTTTCGCTAGAAACAATTGATTCAAGAATATTTCCTTTATTTTTTACTTGGTTGCACATCTCAGTACAAATGCAAAAGTGAGCCAAGTTCTTAGTCTAAAGACTCATCACTCTATTAACAAGTACTTAGCTTTTTTAGAGCTAGTTGCAATCAGTGACAAACACAATGCTGATATAAGGCAGTCCTTGAACAAAAATCTGTTGCTCTGAAAGCTTGGACAATAACTTTGCATCTCTTCAATGTAATAATGAATTGAAGATTAAAAATTATTTGTCCTCTTTCAACACATATTTAGTACTAAGTAGAAAAAGATCAACAATAGTATAAATAACTTTAGTTACTCAAATATACTCTCTAGAATTTTCTTGAGATGTCTGTTGCCATCCTTAAGACTTGTTGCCTTCATGAAGTCTTAATGTAGCTTCATGCTAAGTTGCTTCAGTTGTGTCTAACTCTTTGCTGCCCCATGGACTATTGCCCGCCAGGCTCCTCTGTCCATGGGATTCTTCAAGCAAGAATACTGGAGTAGGTTGCCATGTCCTTCTCCAGGGGATCTTCCTGACCCAGGACTGAACCTGTGTCTCCTGCAGCTCTGCACTGCAGGCAGATTCTTTACCACTGAGCCACTGGGGAAGCCCTCTAATCATTTTATTGCTATATTTTTATAGTTTTATATTATTAGTCATTGTTTATATATTTCTTTGTGTAACGTCTAACCTACTGTTCATGTCATTTATCCTCTTGCTAGTTAAACTGTAAAGTTTTCAATGACATAGAACATCTTTGGTGAATTTTTAGAAATAATTTTATTGATCTATTTATTTATTTTTGGCAGTGCTGGGCCTTCATGGGTGTGGGCTTTTCTCTAGTTGGTGGCAAGCAGGGGCTACTCTGTAGTTGTGGTGTGCGGGCTTCTCACTGCGGTGGTCTCTTTTGTTGCGGAGCATGGGCTCTAATGCATGTGGGCTCCAGTGGTTGTGACAAGAGGGCTCAATAGTTGCAGCTCCAGGACTTTAGAGCTCAGGCTCACTAGTTGTGGCTCAGGGCCTTAGTTGCTCCGCAGCATGTGGGGTCTTTCCAGACCAGAGATCGAACCCTCATCTCCTGCATTGGCAGGCAGATTCTTTACCACTGAACTACCAGGGAAGCCCTCTTTGATTCATTTTCATGGCACATCCAGTGGTATTGCCATGCCAGTCTTTTAAAAATTTAGTCTCTAATCTAATAAGATTGACCAAGTACATTTTGTGACAAACACCGTTCTTTCCAAGAGTATATCAATACCTGTTTCTGTAGTGTATAGAATCCAAACTTTATTTTTAATGTAAAAGCAGTTCTCTCTATTTTTATTTCTTGTTATTATTTTTCCTGTTTCACCCAATTTCTTTTTACTAAAAAAAACAAAAGCAGAAATAATGAAAATCGACTAAAAGTTTTTTTTTTTTTTTTTTAACACACACCAAAGAGTAGGCAAAGTTATTTAGAGGAGAGGGCTCAGGTTTAGAATCTGGCAGAAGTGGGTAAAGTTCCTGCTCAACCACTTTTAAACTGAATGACTTAGTATTTCCGTTCTGCAGAGTTCTGATTAGAAAACTTGAGAGAATCCTCCCTGCTTTAGGAGCTGTATGAATTAGAAATATTATGCTCGAAGTGTCAAGTGCAAGGCCTGTACCTAGTAGGTGCCCAGTCATGAGAGGCAGCTATTATTTTTGTGTCTTTTACTATCTGGTGGTAACCACAGCTTCCTGTGGTAGAGAATATCATCTGCTCTATTGTGTTGTTAGAAATACACTGTCCCTGTTCATAGGAAGGTTATATGTTTCCACCCCATGATACCAGGTTCTGATTTGTATGTTGGCTGATGCTTTTTATTAGCAGAAGCTTTAAAAGCCATGTCATTTTTCCTTAGCCATTTTCTAGAGAAAGCAGCTCCTTCAAGCTAGGTCTCAGAGGGGAAAAAGTGTCAGGCAGAGACAAGCCAGCTGATGCAGAAATTGGCAAACCACTGGGATTTGTTGTTGATACTTGGCACATTTACGCTAAAATGACTGATACATCTTCTTCAGCTGCAATGGATTGTTTCATTATTTTAGCCTCCGTATGCGTTCTTCTTGGGGCTTCCCTGGTACCTCAGCTGGTAAAGAATCTGCCTGCAATGCAGGAGACACCAATGTGATTCCTGGGTCGGGAAGATCCCCTGGAGAAGGGATAGGCTACCCACTCCAGTGATTCTTGGGCTTCCCTGGTGACTCAGACGGTCAAGAATCTGCCTGAAATGCAGGAGACCTGGGTTTGATCCCTTGGTTGGGAAGATCCCCTGGAGGAGGGCATGGCAACCCAGTCCAGTATTCTTGCCTGGAGAATTCCATGGGCAGAGGAGCCTGGCAGGCTAAAGTTCATAAGGTTGCAGAGTCACACACAACTGAGCAACTAAGCACAGCACATGCATTTTTATTAAGTTTGAATGTAAAGAAACAGTGAAATGATAATGCATATATGGAAAGTTAGCACCAAGGACACGGATACACCAGGGATAAGGATTATCATGCTCTTTAAAATAAGCTTCAGTAATAGCATGAAAAATGAATCATATGCCGCATTTTCAGAGGAGACTATCCTCTCCCTAATAATAAATTAGTTTCTCATATAAGTAGACAACAATGAAAACTATACAAACAATATCTTTAATGTTTTTATTAAATAGTACATTCTAGTAACATTAAAATAGAATGTGGTGAAGGTGCTATGCAGTTCACTAATGTGGTCTAAGGCGGTAGCTCTCTGGGCTTATGGTCTTATCAAGATCAGGATTTAGACTACTAAGGAAGTGAAGAGATTATTTTTTATATGACCTGCTGTATTTATCACTTGTCACAGCCTGGCTCTTGGTAAGAGATGGATGCAGGTTTTCTTCATGCAGCAGGTATTTTGAAATCACCTGCAGTGAGTTGGGCTCCTGCTGAGTCAAGTGCTAAAGATTTAGTCCTCAACAAGACTGGCAAGGCTCCTGCTGTCAGACTGCGTACAATATGAGAGATAGATGGTAAAAACAATGATTTCAGATTGTTATCAATTCTGCAATAGTCATAGAACTATTGTTTCCTTTTTTTTTTCCTTGTGTCATACTCATCTGTGAATTTCAGGAAAATTTTCCAGTTCTCCTAAGTTGCCATATTTATTGGCTTAAGGTTGTTCCAGATATCCGTTTACTTTCTTTTTAATGCTTATATACTCTTGTGTGCTAAGTCACTTTGGTTGCGTCCAACTCTTTGCGACCCTAGGGACTGTAGCCCTCCAGGCTCCTTTGTCCATGGGATTCTCTGGGCAAGGATACTGGAATGGATTGCCATGCCCTCCTCCAGAGGATCTTTCAGACCTAGGGACTGAAACCACGTCTCTTAAGTCTCCTGAATTGACAAGGGGGGTTCTTTACCACTAGGACCAGCTGGGAAACTTCCCTTGTGTCTCCAATGGTAAAGAATCTGCCTGCCTGCAGGAGACATGGGTTAAGTCCCTGGTTCAGGAAGATCTTCTGGAGAAGGGCATAGCAACCCACTCCAGTATTTTTGTCTGGAGAATTCCACGGATAGAGGAGCCTAGCGGGCTACAGTCCACGGGGTTGCAAAGAGTCAGTCATGACTGAGCAACTAACATTTAATGCTTGTAGGACCTATACTAATGTCCCCCTTTTCATTTCTCTTTCTCTCTCTGATGAGCAGTCTATCTAGGAGTTTATCAATTTTATTAATCTTCCCCTTTTGACACTGTTCCTTTTCTTTATTGCACATCTATTTTCTACTTCATTGATTTCTTTATTATCTCTTCCTTCTAGTTTATTTTGGAATATGTGCTGTTTTATTTCTAGATGGAAGTTTAGAGTATTGATTTTTTTTCACCCTTGCTGCTTTCCCAGCCGGAGAAGGCAATGGCACCCCACTCCAGTACTCTTGCCTGGAAAATCCCATGGATGGAGGAGCCTGGTAGGCTGCAGTCCATGAGTTCGCTAAGAGTCGGACACAACTGAGCGACTTCACTTTTACTTTTCACTTTCCTGCATTGGAGAAGGAAATGGCAACCCACTCCAGTGTTCTTGCCTGGAGAATCCCATGGGCAGAGGAGCCTGGCGGGCTACAGTACATAAGGTTGCAGAGTCAGACACAACTGAGCAACTAAGCACAGCACATGCATTTT
>NW_011494770.1:4425305-4447878 GCF_000754665.1 Bison bison bison
AAATGGCAACCCACTCCAGTGTTCTTGCCTGGAGAATCCCAGGGACGGGGGAGCCTGGTGGGCGGCCGTCTATGGGGTTGCACAGAATTGGACACGACTAAAGTGACTTAGCAGCAGCTTTCCCAGCATATGCATTTAAAGATCAAAATTGTTCTGCATCCCAGATGTTTTGATATATTGAACTTTCAATATTGTTTAGGTCAAATACCTTTTAATTTTCAATGTGAATCTTTGAATCCTGGCTTATTCAGAAGTAGGTTGCCCAATTTACAGATGTATCTTTCTTGTTCTCTGGTTTAATTCTACTTTAATAAGAGGTGCCTCATAGCCCCGGAAATAGTCCACCATTGTTGGGTGTAGTGTGCCACGTAAGATAGTTCAGTTGACTTGCCTAATCATAATATTCAAATTTTCCATGTCACTGATATTTTTTGTCTAGTTGTGCTTATGTCTTTGGAGAAGGCAATGGCAACCCACTTCAGTACTCTTGCCTGGAAAATCCCATGGGCGGAGGAGCCTGGTAGGCTGCAGTGCATGGAGTCGCTAAGAGTCAGACACGACTGAACGACTTCACTGTCACTTTTCACTTTACTGCGTTGGAGAAGGAAATGGCAACCCACTCCAGTGTTCTTGCCTGGAGAATCCCAGGGACGGAGGAGCGTGGTGGGCTTCCATCTATGGGGTCGCACAGAGTCGGACACGACTGAAGTGACAGCAGCAGCAGCAGCAGCAGCAGCAGCTTATGTCTTGCAATTCATTTTCTACTAATTTAATATCTTCTTCACTATTTATTTCATATCTTTGTTTCTTTAGTCCTTCATTCCCCCTTTTTTTCTATTAATTTAGTGTTGCATTTTATACTCTATTAACACTTTAGTCATAGTAAAGAACCTGCCTACCAATGCAGGAGATGTAAGAGACGCAAATTCAATCCCTGGGTTGAAAAAATCCCCTGGAGGAGGGCATGGCAACCCACTCCAGTATTCTTGCCTGAAGAATCCCTTGGACAGAGGATCCTGACAGTTTATAGTCCATAGGGTCGCAAAGAGTAGGACATGACTGAAAGAGCTTAGCACACGTGTGCACGCACACACACACACACACACACAATACTCTTTATATTATGCTTTTAGGAGTTCACTAGAGATGACCATCCACATCCTTGACTCTTAAAGTCTACCTTAAATTTGTATTTTACCACTTCCTTGAAGAGAAGAGAAACTTTAGCCATCCGGTCGCTCAGTCTTGTCTCTTTGAGACCCCATGGACTGCAGCACGCCAGGCTTCCCTGTCCCTCACCAACTCCCAGAGCTTGCTCAAACTCATGTCCATCGAGTCGGTGATGCTATCCAATCATCTCATCTTCTGTCGTCCCCTTTTCCTCCTGCCTTCAATCTTTCCCAGCATCAGGGCCTTTTCCAGTGAGTCAATTCTTCACATCAGATGGCCAGATTATGGAGTTTCAGCTTCAGCATAAGTCCTTCCAATGAATATTCAGGACTGATTTCCTTTAGGAGTGACTGGTTTGATTGACTGACTTCCTTTATGATTAACTGGAGAGAAACTTAAAGCAGAATAAATATTCAATAGTTTTAAAATGGCTAGTATCTTCCCCTGATAACTCAGTTGGTAAAGAATCTGCCTGCAATGCAGGAGACCTTGGTTTGATTCCTGGGTTGAGACGATCCACTGCAGACAGGATAGGTTACCCACTCCAGTATTCTTGGGCTTCCCTTGTGGCTCAGCTAGTAAAGAATCTGCCTGCAACACAGGAGACCTGTGTTCGATCCCTGGGTTGGGAAGATCCCCTGGAAAAGGAAAAGGCTACCCACTCCAGTATTCTGGCCTGGAGAATTCCATGGGCTGTATAGTCCATGAGGTCAAAAATAGTCAGACACAACTGAGCAACTTTCACTTTGACTTCAGTACTCTTTCTGATGCTCTTTTTGCAGTTCAGTGCTTCCAAATGGACTCACCATCCTTTAGCCTGAATACTTTTAATACTTTTTGCATGCAGATCAGTTGGCAACCAATTCTGCCTGTTTTTGCTTATTTGTACCTCTTCTTTTTTTTATCACTCTGAATATGTTGTTGCATTATCTTTTGGCTTCCATAGTTTGTATTACAAGTTAGCTATCAATTTTATTCCATAGTTTGTATTGCAAAGTCAGCTATCAGTTTTATCAATAAAATTGCTATAAAAGTGCAATAAAATGCCTCCTTTGAAGGTAATATATCTTTATCTCTGGCTGATTTTAAGATTTTCCTCTTTGTCTTTGATTTTAACATTTAGGCTGTGCTTATTTTATCTTATCCAGCTTGAAGTTGAGCTTCTTGAATCTGTGTTAATGTTTTTGACAGTCTTGGAGTATTTTTGGCTTTGTGTCTTCAAATACTTCTTGTGTTCTGTATTCTCTCTTCCCTCTTTCTAGGGCTACCATGATACGTATGTTAGACCATTTAACTGTGTCTTATATGTCTCTTACATTCAGTTGTGTCTTTTCCCCCTCCCATTTTCTGTGTATCAGTTTACAAACTGTTTATTGACGTTTCTTTTTTTTCTTCATCAAGTCCATCTTCTCCTCTGTCTGCTAAGTCACTTCAGTCGTGTCCGACTCTGTGCGACCCCATAGGCGGCAGCCCACCAGGCTCCTCCATCCCTGGGATTCTCCAGGCGAGAACACTGGAGTGGGTTGCCATTTCCCTCTCCAATGCATGAAAGTGAAAAGTGAAAGTAAAGTCGTTCAGTCGTGTCCGACTCTGTGCGACTCCATGGACTGCCGCCTACCAGGCTCCTCCATCCATGGGATTTTCCAGGCAAGAGTACTGGAGTGGTGTGCCATTGCCTTTTCCATCTTGTCTGTCTAGTCTGCTATTAAACCTACACAATGAATTTTTATTTTCAGGTGTTATGTATTTCAGTTCTAGACTGCTTGATTCTCTTTATCTTTTAGATTCCAACTCTAGATTGAAATTGTCTTTTCCTTCATTTGTCCATTTTTTTCCACAATTTTCTTCACCATATTTGTAATAATGATTTAAAGTCCTTGTCTACAAACACCAACATATGAATTATCTGTGAGTCGGGTCCTCTTGTCTGTTTTGTTCTTTTGTTTATTGGTCATTTTTTCCTGATTCTGAAGTTCTCATAATTCTTTATTGTATGCCATACATTTTATATATAAGAATTACTGAGATTAAGAATGATTTTATTTTCTCTCATAGAAGGCTCTCACTTCCCTCTGTTAGCCAGACATGATAAGGAGCTGATTATCTCAAAAACTGCAGTTGAGTTGAGTTGGTCTCGGTTTCAGTTTTATCAACCCATCTATCTCTGTTTTTGTCCCTGCTTCTTGATATGACCACCATCAGCTTTTGATTGAGAGCCAAGCAGTGTTCTGTCTTCTTATCCCTGTATACTATAAACTGCCCTTTGGAGTTCTGAGTTTGAGTCTTTATTCTCTTACATTATAAAGCTCCAAACTTTGGAGGAGATTGTTAGCTATTTGTTGTAGGCTCCTCCCTCTAGTATTTACTTCTCAGTTCAGTTCAGTTCAGTCACTCAGTCATGTCCGACTCTTTGTGACCCCATGAATTGCAGCACACCAGGCCTCCCTGTCCATCACCAACTCCCGGAGTTTACCCAAACTCCCGGAGTTTACTCATGTCCATCGAGTTGGTGATGCCATCCAGCCATCTCATCCTCTGTCATCCCCTTCTCCTCCTGCCCCCAATCCCTCCCAGCATCAGGGTCTTTTCCAATGAGTCAACTCTTCGCGTGAGGTGGCCAAAGTATTGGAGTTTCAGCTTCAGCATCAGTCCTTCCAATGAACACCCAGGATTAATCTCCTTTAGAATGGACTGGTTGGATCTTCTTGCAGTCCAAGGGACTCTCAAGAGTCTTCTCCAACACCACAGTTCAAAAGCATCAATTTTTCGGCACTCAGCTTTCTTCACAGTCCAACTCTCACATCCATACATGACCACTGGAAAAACCATAGCCTTGACTAGACGAACCTTTGTTGGCAAAGTAATGTCTCTGCTTTTGAATATGCTATCTAGGTTGGTCATAACTTTCCTTCCAAGAAGTAAGCATCTTTTAATTTCATGGCTGCAGTCACCATCTGCAGTGATTTTGGAGCCCCCAAAAATAAAGTCTGACACTGTTTCCACTGTTTCCCCATCTGTTTTCCATGAAGTGATAGGACCAGATGCCATGATCTTTACTTCTAAGCACCGCCAAACTTCAGATTTCAGTGCCATTCCAGCCATACCTCATCCCCAACTGCCCATACAGCCGGTGTTAAGCAAATGTCCTGTGGAGAAAATCAGCTACATGTTTGGGGTCCCTCAGGGTTTCACTTTGTCATGCCAGCTCATGCAACTGTCAGCAAATCCACTTGTTTCTCTTTTCCCTGGTAGAGTTTCAAATAGGTAGAGTTTCTCTGCCTATACCAAGCCTATGCTTAATCTATGGTCAGAATCAGCAAATGCCCCTATAGACGAAAGCATTTTATCTCGGAAGGACACTTCCCTGTTTGGAGTTTTATTTCAATAATGATGTTGCTTCCATAGATCTCCAATGACTATAAAATTATGTTCTTAATGTGTATCCTTTACCCCACCTAGTTATTGTAGCAGGAGGGATGGCTCCCTAGTAGACTGTTACATCTTACTTGGAAGCTCAAGTTTCCCCTGACATTGAATATTCTTCTACAATTTAAATGGTTACATAGCTTTCCAACAATTAGAATACATTTTGTTCCATGTTATATTTTCTAATATTTTTGGAAATTTAGGAAGTAGTTTTTCATCTTGTAACAAATATTCTTATAACCAAATGTCTGGTTACATTTTGTTGTTGTTGATTAGTCACTAAGTCATGTCCAGCTCTTTGTGACCACATGCACTGTGGCATGCCAGGCTCGTCTGTCCTTCACTGTCTCCCAGAGTTTGCTCAGATTCATGTCCATTGAGTCGGTGATGCTATCTAACCATCTCATCCTCTGTCGCCCCCTTTTCATTTTGCCTTTGAGCTCTCCCAGCCTCAGGGTGTTTTCCAGTGAGTCTGCTGTTTGTATCAGGTAACCAAAGTTTTGGATCTTCAGCTTCAGCACTAGTCCTTCCAATGATTTTTCAGGGTTGGTTTCCTTTAGGATTTGCTGGTTTGATCTCCTTGCAGTCCAAGGGACTCTCAAGAGTCTTCTCCAACATCACAGTTCAAAAGCATCAGTTCTTCAGCACTCAGCCTTCTTTATGGTCCAGCTCTCACATCCGTACATGACTACTGGAAAACCACAGCTTTGACTATATGGACAAAGTTGGCAAAGTGATGTCTCTGCTTTTCAATACACTGCCTAGGTTTGTTATAGCTTTCCTTCCAAGGAGCAAGCATCTTTTAATTTCATGGCTGCAGGCACCATCCAACATGATTTTGGAGCCCAAGAAAATAAAATCTGTCACTGCTTCTACTTTTTCCCCTTTTATTTGCCACAAAGCAATGGAACCATATGTCATGATCTTTGTTTTTTCAGTGCTGAGTATCAAACCAGCTTTTTCACTCTCCTCTTTCACCTTCATCAAGAAAGAGGCTGTTTAGTTCCTCTTTGCTTTCTGCCGTTAGAGTGGTATCATCTGCATATCTGAGGTTGTTGATATTTCTTCCGGCAGTCTTGATTCCAGCATGTGATTCATCCAGACTGGCATTTCTGATGATATACTCTGCATATAAGTTAAATAAGAAGGGTTACAGTTTTTCCAGTTTTGAACCAATCAGTTGTTCTCTGTCTGGTTCTAACTGTTGCTTCTTGTCCTGCATACAGGTTTCTCAGGAGACAGATTAGGTGGTCTGGTATTCATATTTAATGCTTTTTCTTAGTGTAAATCCATAGATATGGAAATATTGTGTCAATAGGTATGCATTACTTTGTTTGGACATTTTACAATTTTTGATAGATATTGGCAAATTTCTGCCAAGAAATAGTGTATTAATTTACTTTTCAATGTGTGAGAATTCCTACTTCCTTAAGACTTTCTCCTCAATATGCTTCTTATTATGAAGTGTTCTGAGCCATAAAAAATATAACTTATTAATTTATTGGCATCTATATTTTGCTTAAAATATTTTAAATTGTATTGTTTATGGTAACAGAAAAACAGATATAAGCCCATTTAATTTTTTCAGTTTGGTTAGTTTGGCACATAGGAAATACTTATCAGTATTTACTGATTGATTTAGGGTTATCTTGCTTTTCGCATCTTCCTTTGAATATATTAAGAGAATTTTTCCATGATTTTTTCTTTCAGTAAAAATGAAAAATTTGTTTGTTGAAAGATATTTCATATATTGATATGAATTGGTAGAAAGTATAAATTACTGGTAGAAAGAAAGGTATTAACTCCTTTCTTCTTCTATATCTTTTTTATTTGAACTTTCTACTTGCCTCTGAGCAAACACAAAGACCTTTGGATTTTGTATGAGTCTAAAACTTATAAATCATGTCTTTCCTTGATATGACCTGCTTTGGATATCAGCAATCTGGGTTACATGGTTTTTCCATTTTAGATTTGGTAAACTCCTGTACTTCTGGAGAGAAAAGGAATTCTTCTTAATCATCAGCAGTGATGCAGTTAAAAATATTTTTTTCTTATTCCACATGCAAAACTGTTCAAGCCAACTAGTTAAAGTTAATACTTGTTTGAGTTTTGTTTCTTCTCAGAGATACTTTTCCTGATTAAAAAGTAAGGCTCTTAAAAGGACACACGATTCTCAATATTCAGAAAATATGTACTTATCCTTTTCTTTTTAAGTTTACCTTACCATTTTAAAGTACAGAAAATTTCAAGTGCGTATAATAGCCAAGAATGTACTCTAATGTACACCATTGTGCCCACTGCCATTTTTGCAATTCCCATCTTTCATTTTCAGTTAATGATTTTAATAAAAATGCTCTTATCTTAGAATTCTAATGTTTTTCCGTAAGTATCTCTTTACTGTATCATTAAATGTTTATTCACTAGGTATTTAGTCTTTATATTTTTCTCAATCTGGTTTTTTAAAGTAGAGATTTCATTTTTCATGTTTGTCTCAGTTTTTATTAGTTACTAGGCCATTTATGTTAATTTTGTTCTTCTTCGTGCTCTTAAATGAAATAATATTGAGTATTATTGCCTGTTAAATGATGTATATGAGGGGACCCTTGAACAGAACCTGTGAAGTGTTACCTTGAAAATACAGTGGATGTATAAGCACTGAAGACTTTTCAAATGTTGAAGCATTTTTAAAGGTAGATAGATTCATGCACATCCAGAAAATGGTTCTCATTCTCTTTGAGCAAAAACTAGTATGCACAAGCACCATCTCTTTATTCCTAATTTCTTATTGCAATAGACATTCTTTATTGTATTTTTATATCACTCATACAAAAATGATTGTTTCAGTATGTTATGTAGATAATATTCCTGATTGCTTTGTGTATTGTTTTTAGTTTGTTTACTTATAAAACTTTTCAAAAAACCACTTAACAAATATGCACAGGGTTCTTATCTTTAAATTTTCACTTTTTATAAATGCTCACACACGCACATACATTCTCTCACATTTCTGGAAGACTGTTGAAGAGTGGATTTTTTTAAAGACTGGGGCTGCTATGGTGAGGCTGAGTTAAGTGGGGGGAATGCCATGTTGCTGAAGGTGAGGGTGTGCAGTTACTTAAGCATTAAATCCTAATAGCACACTAGATTCTGGGGTGAAGGCCAGTGGAATATTTTTACTTGCTCAGGCCTTGGAGTTATGCAAACAGAAGCTATTGCAAACTCAGAGTTTCATGATTGAGAAAGTAAACTTGTACATTTGTGGGTTTATTTTTTTTTTTATAGGTTCAAAAAGGCATTTGAATCAGAGCCAACACTACAGTCAGGAATTAATTATGCGGTCCTCCTCCTGGCATCTGGGCACCAGTTTGAATCTTCCTTTGAGCTCCGAAAAGTTGGTAATTACAGCTTGATGTTTTACATGGAATCAAAAAAGTGGATCCAACTCAGTGCAAAGAAAAAGGGTCTTTCATAGATAGTTCCTTTGCTTTCTGTCTCATCTGACTTCCTGAAAAAAAAATTATATCTCCTTATTTAATGTTTCATGCTATTGTGCAGAATCTTGATATTGGGATGTAATTAGATTTTTAATTTATTTCATCTGATTCTAAAAATCCCCTAGTTGATATTTTTTTATTCTCTCTCAGTGTGTGTGTGTTAGTCTTTAGTCCTGTCCAACTCTTGGCGACCACATGTACTGTAGCCCGCCAGGCTCTTCTATCCATGGGATTCTCCAGATAAGAATATTGGAGTGCACTGCCATTTCCTTCTCCAGGGGGTTTTCCAGAGCCAGGGATCCAACCCGGGTCTCCTGCACTGTAGACAGACAGTCTTTACCTGCTGAGCCTCCAGGGAAGCCCATTCCTTCTCAAACTCATATTAGAAATAGGGGCTTTGCATTTAGCCCACAACTCCCGAATAAGGTAGTATTCTATGAAACATCAGGAAAGTTTCCTATTTTAGGTTAATTTTGTTTTCCTGGTGCTGAAAAAAAAAAAGGGAAAGAAAGACTTCTGATACTCCCTGTTTCTGTTTCTCAGGCACACCTGCCCTATGACTTCAGCGTTGCTTCTGGTAGAGCCTCCCAAGACCCTAGAACAGCAGGTCAAGCAGATGGAGTCTTGGCAGTGACTGGTCTCCTCAGAGACCATCTCTGAATTGTAGCCATTGATAGAATGTGCTTTTGTCCCTTTTATCAGTGGACATTGTCTTACATGCTGACCCCTCTTTGGAATTTTTAAAGATTAGGACATCTTAAGTGAATAACTTTTGTATGATTTCCTTAGTTCTTGCTTTGATAACATTTTTAAGGTTCTAGATACTGAATACTGTGTAAGGTAGTCAAATTTTCTATCTCTTGAATGTTGAACTGTCTTTTTGCAGAGAAGCTTTCCAACTCTCATAGGAGTTTTTACTACAGACAGAAATGTTTTTCCATGGTTTTTGTAGAGGAAAAAAAATTGATCTTAGTGAAGCTGTGAATTATATGTAGACAAAACTTTTCCTTTAAGATTTCTAACTGGACAATGTTTTTAATCTTTCATAAAGAAAAAGTGAGCCCTGGGTGTTTTTTTACACTATTTGGGAAGGGCTAATTAAATAACCATATGTATATTCTGGGAAATCTTTGAAGGCAAGTAAAGTATGAGTATTAAATTCTTTTTAAAAGCCCAGACTAAAAGAATGATACAGTGTTTGTCACTGCTGGATTGCAGTGGTATTCAATGCACAGAGTTTTATTTGAATTCATTTTTTTTAAGCTGGAAAATGAAATCAGAAAAAATACACTGCAATGTGTACTTTTCAGAAATTATCGTCATAATAAAATTCTCCATCTAAAGTTATTTTTAAAACTCTATACTGATCCTATGTATTGAGCTTCCCTGGTAGCTCAGTTGGTAAAGAATCTGCCTGCAATGCAGGAGACTGAGTTCAATCCCTGGGTTGGGAAGATCCCCTGGAGAAGGAAATGGCAACCCACTCCAGTATCCTTGCCCGGAAAATCCCATGGACAGAGGAGCCTGGTGCTCTGCAGACCATGGGGTCGCTGTATTAGTGATCTAAAATGACTTGTATTACTCTGTTCTTGAACTTGAGGTTGAAGCCTCCATATCTTTACAGAAATTGGCATTGATTTGCATGTATAGGTAGAGCAGTAACATAGTGGTTTGAAATGTATCTGTTCTAAATTCTCTTTTTTAAGTTAAATGTAGATTAAGATGGTCAGCACTCTTCTAAGGGAGTAGATCTTAAATGTTCTCACTACAAAAACAAATGGAAATTATATGACATGATGGAGGTGTTAGCTAATGCTATAGTGATCATTTTGCCAGATACAAGTGTATCAGATCAACACGCTGCACATCTTAAAATTACACAATGTTCTGTCAATTATGTCTTTGAAGAACTGGAGGGAAAAAAAGGATGATCAGCACTCTGAGGTTTGAGGAACTGTGATTAATGGAATTTTGTAAAGGAAACACACTTCAACTTTTTCCAGGAAGAGCTCATTCATAATACACGTTGAACAAGCATTTGAAAGCATATGAAGTTGAATTTTTAATTTGGAAATTGCAAAACTTACACAGACTTAAAATATGACTTGACAATGAATTTTTAGTTCCCATAAAAGCTAAATTTTAGGCTTCTAAAATACTGTGATATACACTGGAAAATGTATGTCCTTAAATAACTGAAAGGGGATTCCCAGGTGGCTCAGTGGTAAAGAATCCGCCTGCCAATGCAGGAGACATGGGTTCTATCCCTGGGTCATCCTCTGGAGAAGGAAATGGCATCTCACTCCAGTATTCTTGCCTGGGAAATCCCACGGACGGAGGAGTCTGAAGGGCTAAAGTCCATGGGGTTGCAAAAGAGGTAGACACAACTTAAAGACTAAACAATGATGATACTAAAAGGCAGTTAAAGCTCACTAACTTAGATTCTACTCATAAATTATGCTAAGAAGTATAGGTTGACCTAAAATTAATGTTTATATGGTAAAATAGGATTAAAGGGATTTTCAGGGAAAAACAGATTGATTAAATGAATATTTTAACATAATAATTGTATTAATTAAAGTAATTAACTTACTAATTAACAACATATTTGAGATATTTTAAAGATATATAGTTGCATTCTTTTTTAAATCATAACTCAGTTCTTGTGTTCTGATAGTATTCATTTTTCTTTATGAAATCTTTTCTTTAGATGTATTTTGAAATTTATTTATAAAGGGTAAACAATGAAAATTAAGATGTCATAAGATGATTATTAAGCCTGAAGCTTTTCAAACATATTATCTTAAGTTTAAGAATTCTAATGTTAAGAATAATTCTTAACTGTTATCATCTGTTAACCAAAGACTGTTAATTCTAGTTGTGTGTTTGTTTGAGGTTATGGCTAATTGTTTCATGATCTGTGTTTTCAATATCCCAGTTTTTGAATAATCTTTGGTATTTGTACTGTTTAGAACTAGGATTTGGAAACAACCGCATCTTTTATCTTTATCCTTTTTCCAGCTTCACAAGACTTAAAATTAATAAGCTTTAGTTAAATAAAAGATGTTTCTCCCGTGTTCTGTGGAATTTTCAACCATGAGACACTTTATGAGATGATGATGTAATAAGAGAACAGTGTGATTGGAATTGAGACAAACCACTATTTGAATCTTATTTTCAGGGAGCCATAAAAATAAAATTTGTGTTACTGAATATAAAAATCCATGACTCTTAAAAGATAATCAAGAAAAAGAAATCAAAACAAAAATAAAATCCATCACCAACCACAAAACAACTCATTTGCTGTCAATGGAGGTGACCAAATTCTCAGAAAATTTGAAATTACAGGGAACAAAGTACAATACTTTCCCTTCCTTTTAAAGGGATACTATAGTTCATCCCTGGAGAAGGAAATGGCAACCCACTCCAGTATTCTTGCCTGGAGAATCCCATGGACAGAGGAGCTTGGTGGACTACAGTCCATGGGGTCTCAGAGTCAGACCTGATTGAGTAGAGCCTAGATCATCCAGTTGAGGAGGTAAAGCTCTTCTTAAGATATGCTACATACTAACTGTATGTTTTTAAGAATGTTTTCTTCAGAAGAATGCTAGCTGATAAAGTAGAAGGACTGATGAAACTGATAATGATAGTGATGCTAAGATAATGATTCTGACCAGGATCATCGATTAGAACTAACACCATTAGGATGTTTATTTTTTTTTAATTTTCATTTGCCATATTTACATGAAACCCAAGCTCACCAGCAAATTGCTTACCAATCACAAAGAAACAATGCACCCATACAATTCATTATATATATCCCCTCCAGGGGTCCAGCTGTCAGTGATCCACCCAGCATGGCTTGATGGCTGGACTTTTGCCAGCTGATACAGAGAACATGAAATAAGCGGCATCTCCTGTGAAACGTTGTTCAGTCGCCCAGGCATGTCCGACTCTTTGCGACTCCATGGACTGCTACATGCCAGGCTTCCCTGTCCTTCACTCTCTTCCGGAGTTTGCTCAAACTCATGTCCATTGTATCAATAATGCCATACAACAGTCTCATCCTCTCTCACCCCCTTCTCCTCCTCCCCTCAGTCCTGTGAAATAGTCTCACCAAAAATGTTTAACCCAAGCCTTAAGATTTAACAGTCAGTTAATAGAATCACAGTTGGATAGAGAAATAAGTCAGACAACACCAAGAAATGCTATCAGCCAGATCCAGAAGGTCAAAACATTCTACAGGACTCCCTGCCTGGTCTCTTCAAAAAGTCAACGTCATGGAGAAAAGTGTGGGTGGATTGGTTAGGTTAAAAGATATTTCAGTTCAGTTCAGTTGCTCAGTCATGTCCGACTCTTTGTGACCCCATGAACCACAGCACGCCAGACCTCCCTGTCCATCACCAACTCCCTGACTCCACCCAAACCCATGTCCATTGAGTCGGTGATGCCATTCAACCATCTCATCCTCTGTCGTCCCCTTCTCTCCCTGCTCTCAATCTTTCCCAGCATTAGGGTCTTTTCAAATGAGTCAGCTCATTAGAGACATTTTTAAAAAATGCAATTAATGATTCCCGTTTGGATTCCCGTTTGAAAAAACAAAGAGAACAACAACAAAAAGCTATTCAGTTCAGTCGCTCAGTCGTGTCTGACTCTTTGCAACCCCATGGACTACAGCACTCCAGGCTTCCCTGTTCATCACCAACTCCCAGAACTTGCTCAAACTCACGTCCATCGCATCAGTGATGCCACCCAACCATCTTATCCTCTGTCGTCCCCTTCTCTTCCTGCCTTCAATCTTTCCCAGCATCAGAGTCTTTTCCAGTGAATCAGTTCTTTGCATCAGGTGGCCAAAGAAATTTGGGGAACGGTCGGGGAATTTGAATCAGGATGAGACATTAAATAATATGAGAGAATTATTATTTTTATTAGGTGCAATAATCAAATGCGGCTTCCCGTGTAGCTCAGTGAGTAAAGAATCTGCCTACAATGCAGGAGATTCGGGTTCGATTCCTGGGTTGGGAAGATCCCCTGGAGAAGGAAATGAAACCCACTCCAGTATTCTTGCCTGGAGAATCACGTGAACAGAGGAACCCAGAGGGCTATAGTCCATGGGGTCGCAGGTGTCAGACACGACTAAATGGCCACCACCAAGGATTTGGGAACATGAAATCAGTTACTAAAAATATCTAACCATCTAAAGACCTGTTCCACCAGTTTCCCTGGAGCACAGAGTGCCTCATTCTCCACCCTGAATTCCCCTCAGGGGGTGTTGAAGCTCAGCAGCCAGGGTTCAGTCTCCACAGAGGCAGAGGTCAGATGCCCTTGTTGTTGTTCAGTTGCTGACAAGTGTTCAAAAAAATGATCAAGGAGAATGTGTAGGAGAATTTTTATACTATAACACAATATTTAAGGGTGAAATCTGTAATTTTATCTGAAATGGTTCAGCCAAAGTATTCAGGGAGATGAAGCAATAGCAAAATGTTAGCAGTTGTTGAAAATGTGATCATTGTAGCATTTTTCTACTTTGATGTATGCTTGGAATTCATCACAATGGAAAGTTAAGCTGGTAACAATCTAACCTCCACCGGGGCTGTGCGACCTTCAACAAGTTGCTCAACATCTCTCGGCATTTTTTTCTTTCCATTATTGCCAAAGGGACTAATCTTTGATTGTGGTGGTTTTGCTTTTCAGTCGTTCTGTTGAGTCTGACTCTTTGTGACCCTATCGACTACAGCATGCCAGGCTTCCCTGTCCTTCACCATCTCCCAGAGCTTGCTCAAACTCATGTCCATTGAGTCAGTGATACCATCCAACCATCTCATCCTCTGTCATCCCCTTCTCCTCCTGCCTTCAATCTTTCCCAGCATCAGGGTCTTTTCTAATGAATTGGTTCTTCCCATCACGTGGCTGAAGTATTGGAGCTTCAGCTTCAGCATCAGTCCTTCCTATGAATATTCAGGATTGATATCCTTTAGGATGGATTGGTTGGATCTCCTTGCAGTCCAAGGGACTCTCAAGAGTCTTCTCCAACACCACAGTTCAAAAGCATCAGTTCTTCCATGCTCAGCCTTCTTTATGGTCCAATTCTCATATCCATACACGACTACTGGAAGAACCATAGCTTTGACTATACAAACGTTTGTCAGCAAAGTAGTGTCCCTGCTTTTAATACATTGTCTAGGTTTGTCATAGCTTCTTCCAAGGAGCAAGTGTTTTTTAATTTCATGACTGCGGTCACCATCCACAGTGATTTTGGAGCCCAAGAAAATAAAGTCTGACACTGTTTCCATTGTTTCCCCATCTATTTGCCATGAAGTGATGGGACTGGATGCCATGACCTTCGGTTTTTGAATGTTGAGCTTTAAGCCAGCTTTTTCACTCTCCTCTTTCTCTTTCATCAAGAGGCTCTTTAGTTCCTCTTTGCTTTCTGCCATTAGGGTAGTATCATCTGCATACCTGAGGTTATTGATATTTCTCCTGGCAATCTTGAGTTCAGCTTGTGATTCATCCATCTCAGCATTTCCCTTGAGGTACTCTGCATATAAGTTAAATAAGCAGGGTGACAATATACAGCCTTGATGTACTCCTTTCCCAATTTTGAGCTAGTCCATTATTCCATATCTGGTTCTAACTGTTGCTTCTTGACCTGGATACAGGTTTCTGAGATAGCAGGTAAGGTGGTTTGGTATTCCCATCTCTAAGGATTTTCCAGTTTATTGTGATCCACACAGTCAAAGGCTTTAGCATAGTCAATGAAGCAGAAGTAAATGTTTTTCTGGAATTCCCTTGCTTTTTCTATGATCCAACAGATGTTGGCAACTTATTCTCTGGTTCGTCTGCCTTTTCTAAATCCAGCTTGAACATCTGAAAGTTCTTGGTTCATTTACTGTTGAAGCCTAGCTTGGGGAATTTTGAGCATTACCTTCCTAGAGTGTGAAATGAGTGCAATTGTGTGGTAGTTTGAGCATTCTTTGGCATTGCCTTTCTTTGGGATTGGAATGAAAACTGACCTTTTCCAGTCCTGTGGCCACTGCTGAGTTTTCCAAATTTGCTGGCATATTGAGTGCAGCACTGTCACAGCATCATCTTTTAGGATTTGAAATAGCTCAGCTGGAATTCCATCACCTCCACTAGCTTTGTTCATAGTGACTCTTCCTAAGGTCCACCTGACTTCACACTCCAGGATGTCTGCTTCTAAGTGAGTGATCACACCATCGTGGTTATCTGGGTCATTAAGACCTTTTCTGTCTGGTTTTGTATATTCTTGCCACCTGTTCTTAATATCTTCTGCTTCTGTCAGGTCCATACCATTTCTGTCCTTTATTGTGCCCATCTTTGCAGGAAATATTCCCTTGATATCTCTAATTTGTGTTGTTGTATGGGTTGAAAAGAGTTACCTTTTCAGTGTGCCATGCTAGGGCTAGGCATATAATGAGTGTTCAATAAAAATGTCATACCTTTCTCTGTTAAAACAGCTCCTGCAAAATATAAAAACTATGATAGAAACTAAACTATTAAAAAATCTTCAATTCTTAGAAGTCAACCAGTTCTAATTAGAACATTGTCAACATTTAAATTGCCTAAACAGATGATTGAATCAAAGAACTGGTATTTAAAACAGCAATGACATGCTGTTAATTGCTTATAAATTTTGCCAAAATTTTTTAAATAGTGAAAAATAGCCAGATAGTAAGGACTTGGTAAAAAGATAGAATCATCCATCAGCAATAGTGCTTTAATAATTTGGTCCTAGCAATCAAAAACCTTAAAAGTGCTATAGCCTGGGACCAAGCATAACACTACCTCTGAGACTCTATCCCATGGAAATAATCCTAATTATGGAACAAATATCATGTACTAAGATATTTATTCCTCTATTCCTTGGATGGGTAGGTGGAGGGGGCTTGGGGAGAAAGGGATCCTAAATATAAAAAATTAGAGCCATATTCTTAACTCCAAACTTAAAAGATTACTATCTCCTGTAGAAACAGGTTTCATACATCATGTGGAAAGACCATAAATGCTAATTCATAAAAGATATATAAACATATAAAGACAGTCAATCTCAAAGCTTTAAAAAAAAGCATGTTTCCTTTTGTTCTTCATTACATTGGCAAAGATGAAAGGACGTAATATTACCCATAATGTGTGCTCAGCCACTCAGTCATGTCCAACTCTTTTCGACCCCATGGACTGTTACCCACAAGGCTCCTCTGTCCATGGAATTTTCCAGGCAATAATACTGGAGTGGGTTGCCATTTCCTATTCCAAAGGATAGTCCCCACCCAGGGATCAAAACCACATATCTTGTGTCTCCTGCATTGGCTGGCAGATTCTTTACCACTCACCACCTGGGAAGCCCACTACCATAATATCAACACTAAAATGAGCATATCTCTGTCCCCAGCAAGTCCACGTTGAGGATTTTATTACAAAGAAATAATTGAACAAGTGCACAAAGCCATGTGTACAAGAATATTTATAGTGATAAAAAGCAGCTACCATCTTCATTTGGGCAAATAAACCATGACCCATCTGTATACTAAAATACTGTTTGCCATTAAACAAGAAATACATTTTGTCCAAATGCTGAATGATTCAGAGTCGCATCATTTGACCAAATTATGCTAAGGCCAAAGTTAAGATGACCTTCATAGAGTGAACTTCTGGCATGTGAGAATAAATCTACATTTTAATTTTAAAACTAATAGAATTTTACTGTTAAACACTTTCATAGTCCCTGTTTAAATGTTTAAATGGTCCGATGCTACCTTAGTCCTACATTCATTGTTCTGAAAGTATGAAACAAAAAAAAAGAAATATTCATATTCAACTGAGGTTGAGAGACACACATTTTTAGTATCTAATTTCCCCCCTACACTTTCTTCTTCCATTTATATTTGTTGTATTTTTTCTGTCCAGGTAGGATATCATAGATGTTGTTGCATACACGTGCAGTTTTTTTTCATCTCATGAAATTTTAAGGTGGCAAAGCTGTTCTCTTTTTAAATTATCATCACAAAATGTGAAGTCCCAAATGGACTTTTTCCTAAAATACTCATGGCTTAAGTGGAATTATATAATAAAAAACAGCATAAGGTTTTTTAAAGGTTGTTTTGTTTCATTAAAGCATAATTTAAAAAAAAAAGGTAAATTCATGACTCTCCGAAAATATAAAAGATTCTATTTAATTCAGTGAACATGGAAACAGTAAGAGGCTATGTCCTGTTTAAAGTGCTTTTAAGAAGCTAATGTTAGTCATTCAGTCACGTCTGATACTTTGTGACCCCGTGGACTGTAGCCTGCCAGGCTTCTCTGTCCGTGGAATTCTCCAGGCAAGAATGCTGGAGTGGGTAGCCATTCCCTTCTCGAGAGGATCTTCCTTGGAGATAAGGTAATCATAATTTAAGAAAAATCTTAGAATCAGATTTCTGAGTTTGATTTTTTAAAAGCTATTTTATAACCAGCCGGTTATAAATATTAGATATTGTTTCACTAGACAGGAATGCAAAACACAAATTAACAAGGAAACTTCTCTAAGCCTGAGATCATTTATTGTTGTTATTTAGTCACTAAGTCGTGACCAACTCTTTTGTGACCCATGCCTTGTCGTCCACCAGGCTTCTCTATCCATTGGGTTTCGCAGGCAAGAATACTGGGGTGAGTTTCCATTTCCTCCTCTAGGAAATCTTCTGACCCACAGATGAACGTGCATCTCCTGCATCAGCAGGTGGATTCTTTACCACTGAGCCACCAAGGAAGCCCAAATACAAACATATATAATAATTCTGGAATGATGTACATCAATGTGAAGTTGGCAGTTATTTGGAGGTTTTCAAATCGAAGGGAAATTTTCAGTTTTTTCTGTGTACCTTTCTGATTAGTCTTTTTTTCTTTCTTTTACAATGAACTTAAGCCCTTTTAAGAATCAGAAACTTAACAAAGGTATTTTAATCTGAAAGGAGGAATGAAAGCTTGCTTTTTAATAAAGAAGTCAGCTCTGCCTGCCTGTGGTGTGTTTGTAACGTTCTTTTTCCTATTCATCTTCTAGGGGTGAAGCTAAGTAGTCTTCTTGGTAAAAAGGGAAACTTGGAAAAACTCCAGAGCTACTGGGAAGTTGGATTTTTCCTGGGGGCCAGTGTCCTGGCCAATGACCACTTGAGAGTCATTCAAGCATCTGAAAAGCTTTTTAAACTGAAGACACCTGCATGGTAATAGTAAACTGTTAGGCGTTTATAGATTTATTTTTTTATAAAAGCTCCTATCACTTGTTTCTAAATCGTTAAATATGTTGAACTGACAACTAGATGATTTTATTTGCTTAGAGACTGAAATGCACAATCTAGAGGAAAAAGTGATTGATGCTCATAAACAAAATGTATTGATTGTAGGTTCTGATGACTTCAGACACAGGTGATATCTGATGGCCACCAAGCTTAGCCTTTCCATCACACTGACCAACCTACTAGCCCAAGTTGGCCAGTATCTCCTACTTGAATCATACACACACCTCCAACTTTACATGTGCAGCTCTAATCAGCAGATTCACAAGCTTCTATCTCAGCTTCCCAGTCTCTGCTCCAAACATGTGCCCTCTGTTTCCTTCATGATCTAACCTCCCTCTTAGGACTCTCATTCTTGAGTTGCACTTCTTTGTTACTTATAATTTCCTAACACTTTTAGATGTTTCATATATTATGTGTGTTTTTCTAATTTCAAACAGTTCTTGGGATGCAACCAAGTCTCATCACTATGGATGTGGTAACTGGAAAGATTAAAACAAAATTCCATCTGTATTTGAGACTATTTTTAGTGCTAATTTTATTATGCATCTCATGTAATGATTGACTATTAGCTTTAAAGATTTTTAAAGGTTAACTGTGAGATGTAGAAAACAAACATATGGACACCAAGGGGGGAAAAAGGAGTGGGGTAAATTGGGAGATTGGAATTGACATATGAACACTACTAATACCGTGTATAAAACAGATGATGAAATAGAACCTATTGTATAGCACAGAGAACTCTACTTAATGCTCTGTGGTAACCTAAATGGGAAGGAAATCCAAAAAAGAGGAGTATTTGTGTGTCTGTAGCTGATTCATTTTGCTGTATAACAGAAACTATCACAATATTGTAAAGCAACTATACTCCAATAAAAAATACTTTAAGAAAAATAAAGTTTACCTGTGACATCAGGAAAGGCTCAAAGCAGCTCAGGACTCAGGCTCCTGATGTTTTGTCATCAGAGGGACCATTTGAGGAGATGCCCTCCACAGTAGACCTTCGTGGCCTCTTTAAGCATTTGGTCACATTCAGGTCTCCCTCATTAGCAAATACTTCCCAGCATCACTCCCATAATGATCTTTCTCAAATGCATGTCTGAGCCTCCCCCTCCACTAAAATCTTTAAATCAGCATACTTTAATGACTCCTCACAGCCTAAGGGATAAAGTCTACCTCCTTGGCGTGGCAAAGGTTTGCCCTCAGTCACTAAACCTCAGTCCTTGTCACACCCCAAGATTTACACTGCGCTCTGTTTACACTGAGCTTGCATGATTCTGGCTTCTTGCTGCTGTGTCTCAACACACGATGAGCATCGTCTTCCAGTCCTCTCCTCCACCTGGGGAGCATTCGCGGGTCATGTCTATACCTAAATCCCACGCCAGCTTAAGACCCTTCCCCACAGCCAGACAGAAGGTGGTGGATGTTGTTACATAGACTTCTGTGTGTGATCCACTTGTCTCCTGAACCTTTCTTCTTCCGTGTTTAGTCATATTTCTACTGACTACTTTATGACTTTTGGCAGTTTTCTCTCTGTGAGTTAAAGCTCCATGGGCATTTATTTCATGGTGCTCAGCACCTTTTACATTTCTGTCTCCTTGGCCCTGCGTGCAGCTTGAGGACAGGGTTGTACTGTCAGTAGCACGCTGACAGCAGGCATTCAGCGAATGACATGAAAATAAATGAACCAATAAATGCACACATATCCCATGCGGTCAAATTGGTTGTTTCTTTATGAGGACCATCCCGATGATGGTTGAGGAGGAGGCTGGAGCGCAGATACAAAGTTTCAATTAGAGGTCTCTTGGCCTTTGTTAACAAGAAAACAGGCATTGTTTTGTGTAGTAGTGACAGCAACCACAAAACAATGTTCTGTTCCCATTAATTTAATGTTAATTCCATGTGTGTAGTTTATCGTTTACAAAGTGCTTGCATACCCATTATCTCCTATAATTATCTTACTCCTCATATTTTCTTGACTTTTTCCTTCGAGGCAACATCTGTCTTGCAATTTAAGGATGTTCATATGATGCATAGGAGCTGAGTTACTTCAGAGCAAAATAATATTTCTTATGATGGGTCTATTTAGAAAGATTTCCCAAAGGAAGATATTTTAAAGCAAATGCATTAACACTTTATTGAGTAGAATATAGGCATCACTTTATTTATTTTTTTAAATTTTAAGATATTTATTATTGTTTATTTATTGGGCCCCCTGCATTGGAAGTGCAGTGTCTTAGCCACTGGATTACCAGAGAAATCACTAGGCTTTACTGTAAAAGTCATGTTTTAAGTAGATGTTTTGTTCAGTCCACGTTATGTAAGCTGTCTAAGCCTTAGTTTCCTCATCTTTAAAATGGGGGGAAATGGCCTACTTTATTGCATTTTTGTGAGTTTTAAATGAGATAATGTGATAGTGTATGACATGTAACAAAAAATGAAATTTGGTGACTTGGCTTGTGTAATTATTAATGCCATGTTTAAATCACGTTTACAGAGTAAGACTGGGATATGTGGGATTAGGTAGTTCTAAATTTGCCTATTACAAGTTTTATATCGTTTAATTTTTAGGTACCTCAAGTCTATCGTAGAGACAATTTTGATATATAAGCATTTTGTGAAACTGACTTCGGAACAGCCTGTGGCCAAACAGGAACTTGTGGACTTCTGGATGGATTTCCTGGTCGAGGCCACAAAGACAGATGTCACTGTAGTTAGGTTTCCAGTAAGTACTCTTCACTTAACTCTAAGGACGTTTATGTTTTGTTCCCTTTATTTAAAGAACATCTTGCACTTGTGACTGTAACAGTATTAATGTGCACTTTTTCATGCACAGCAAGTGAAGATGGTCATCTGGTTAAAATACTTATTTTCTACAAATTGGTGTGCTTTAGCTTACTTTAAAAAATAACTGTCACAGTCAGAGAAAGAAGATACGTTTTCATGTTTTTGCCATGAGCCTTGGTGGTTTCCTTTGATAAGTTGTAATGTGTGCTTTCCCAGGAAAAGATTATCTCTTAGCTCAAGAAGTCAAGATATCTTCATATCAGATGAATGGGTGCTTTTAATTCATAGTGCAGTTTTGTTGACATTATCACCGTCAATATTGTCAACGTTATTGTGGTGAAAAGTGTCAGGCTCACCTGCATTGTTACTCCATCACTACCGCTTACTACCCATGTGGGTCAGAGTTAGATGAAGTGTCGCTTTCTACAGTGCTTTAGAGCAGGGATCCCCAACCTCTGGGATCTAATGCCTGATGATCTGAGGTGGAGCTGATGTAATAATCATAGAAATAAAGTGCACAATAGATGTAAATATACTTGAATCATCCTGAAAGCTCCCCACCACCACCACCCCCCGGCCTGCCACTTCATCCATGGAAAATGTGTCTTCCATGAAATTGGTCGCTGGTGCCTAAAAGGTTGGGGACTGCTGCTCTAGAGGATGGGAAGTGATACTTCATAGGTTCTGGTCTGCAACTCATTATGCCTAGTTTCTATCAGATTGAGATATTTAAATGTATAACACACATACACACACTTTAAAAATATATTGTCCACCTTAGCTGGTTCCACACCCATCCTGATAATTCTTGGAAAATCATCCAAAGCACTGTAGCTTTAGCACCCAATTCAAGAATTACTGGCAACTGACTGTATACACAGACCTCTTCCCACGTCAAAGTGATGCCAGAAATCTGTTTGAGCTCTGTTAGTCTCAATCCTTCATACTCAGTGGTGATGACAACTCATAATTCTTTTTATAAAATCTTGTTTTCTAGTGCTCGTTGGTAGGATCAAATGTTTCATTTAATTAAATCTATCCCTGGCATTAACACACTTCCTTTGCTCTTGCTTCCAGAGGAAGCCATAGCTCAGCAGGATCTTTCGTTGAAAAGGCTTTCAAACTATAACACTTCACTCTGTTTTCTATCCTGGATAATGTGTAGCCTAGGAAAATACTTCTCTCAGAATGGGCTGGCAGCTGGCCTTTAGCTGGTACTTTGATGATAGTAAATGTGGTAGTGAAAGAAGACAGCACAAAACTGAAGTATTTAATCAACTGTTGACTTGATGGACTAAGAAAGTTGGCCATGAGAGGAAACCACTTATATTAGTGATTCTGAGCTAATTTAAATCACTTTAATATGAATTAGTTTGTCATAATTGAATGTAAAAAAAAAAAAAAAAAAAA
>NW_011494770.1:4447978-4452114 GCF_000754665.1 Bison bison bison
AAAAACAACCCAGAAAATAGTGAGAGAGAATTTAGGAGAATATACGTGTGTGTGTGTGTGTGTGTGTGTGTGTGTTGTTCAGTCATGTCCAACTCTTTGCAACCCCACAGACTGTAGCCTACCAGGCCTCTCTGTCCCTAGACTTCTCCAGTCAAGTATACTGGAGTGGGTAGCCATTCCCTTCTCGAGGGGATCTTCCCAGCCCAGGGGCTGAACCCAGGTCTCCTGCATTGCGGGCAGATTCTTTACCGCCTAAGCCACCAGGGAAGCTAGAATATAGGTGTATACTCCAGGAAAGAGAGGCTCTCTTAAGCAAAAAAGGGACCTATAAGCTCCACAGGCAAATATTAACCAATTTGATTCAATTAAAAGTTCAAGTTTTTGGTCATCTTAAAAAAAAAACCCACCCTAAATATGGCAAATGCTAGAAAGGAAGAGAATATTTAACACTAATGCTGCAAAAGGATCAATGCACCCAATATGCAAAAACCAACACACACAAACAAAACAACTCCCACAAACTGAATAAGCAAAAGAAACAGAAAAATGGTCATAATCCAGATTTTTAACTGCTCTTGAACAATGAAAGGATAGACAATTCATAACTGCCTTCTTTCAAAAACAGTAATCTCCTGAGCCAACTGGATGCTACCGTTTAGGATGCCAGTTCCAGTCCCATTCATTCTGTTTCACTCACTGCCCTTTCTCACCCAGCCCCTCCCTGCAACCATGGAGTGTGTTACCCACCTTCTATTGCGTAGAGAAAGGCAAGCTTCTAGAACCTGTGGTTCTATGTCAGTCACTGTAACTGTTTATGTCCTTAGAGTAGCATCTTCTATAACCCACACTTGTGAAGGCTGCATTAGGTCTTGATAGGGGTGATTACCTTATTCTTCATTGGAAATGGGTTTGACCAGGTAGCTTATATTAGAAAATATTATTTAATAGGTTTCATTTATCTCACTATCATATCCATCTCATGCTTCCAAGAAATAGCAATGACTCTAGGCAAACGAAAACAGACCAAAGTTTCTTTGGAAAATGAAGAATCCCATCATTTAGTATTATTTGGGTTCAGTTTGATTCATTCTTTTTCCTCACCTCTCTTCAGTGTACATTTTCTTTCCTTCCTACTTGGAAAAGTTAGGAGACCATCAAGCCATCAGATAATGTCAGGAGAGAGGAAGAGGAAGTGGTACTTTCACAGTTTCTATAGGAGCTTAGTATGTACGTCTGCTTACTGTCTCCTCTTAGGGTCTACAGGCCTTGCTGTCTTCCTTTATACTTCAGAATTTAGTAGTTAATTATCATGTTAACTGGTAGAAAAGACAAGACACTTAAAGCAAGAATATGTATACTCCCAAGCGAGTTGTATTTAGCTGGTTTCATCAAATTGCATCCTTTTCCTTGTCTTTAATCAGCCTTTCTGTGACATCCACAAGGCATGCTACAAATCTCATCATGTTTTGCCGTTTCAATAGCAGGTCAAAGGGCTCAGCAAGCGTTTGTTGTTGTTCATTCACTCAGTCATGTCCAACTCTGCAGTCCCATGGACTGCAGCACACCAGGCTTCCCTGTCCTTTACCATCTCCCAGAGCTTGCTCAAACTCACGTCCATTGAGTCAGTGATGGTGTCCAACCATCTCATCCTCTGTTGTCCCCTTCTCCTGCCTTCAATCTTTCCCAGAATCAGGGTCTTTTCTAATGAGAAGAAGAGTGGCCAAAATATTGGAGCTTCAACTTCAGCATCAGTCCTTCCTATGAATATTCAAGGTTGATATCCTTTAGGATTGACTGGTTGGATCTCCTTGCGGTGAACTGCAAGGGACTCTCAAGAGTCTTCTCCAACACCACAGTTCAAAAGCATCAATTCTTTGGTGCTCAGCCTTCGTTGTGGTCCAACTCTCACATCCATACATGACCACTGGAAAGACCATAGCTTTGACTATACAAACGTTTGTCAGCATCGTTTGTCAGCAAAGTAGTGTCCCTGCTTTTAATACATTGTGTAGGTTTGTCATAGCTTTTCTTCCAAGGAGCAAGTGTCTTTTAATTTCATGGCTGCATTCAGTGTCTGCAGTGATTTTGGAGCCCAAGAAAATAAAGTCTGTCACTGTTTCCATTGTTTCCCCATCTATTTGCCGTGAAGTGTTGGGACTGGATGCCCTGATCTTAGTTTTTTGAATGTTGGGTTTTAAACCAGCTTTTTCACTGTCCTCTTTCACTTTCATCAAGAGGCTCTTTAGTTCCTCTTCACTTTCTGCCATAAGGGTGGTGTCATCTGCGTACCTGAGGTTGTTATTTCTCCTGGCAATCTTGAGTTCAGTTTGTGATTCATCCATCTCAGCATTTCCCTTGAGGTACTCTGCATATAAGTTAAACAAGCAGGGTGACAATATACAGCCTTGACATACTCCTATCCCAATTTGGAACCAGTCCATTGTTTGTATTCGGTTCTAACTGTTGCTTCTTGACCTGCATACAGGTTTCTCAGATGGCAGGTCAGGTGGTCTGGTAGTCCCATCTCTTTAAGAATTTTCCACAGTTCGTTGTGATCCACACAGTCAAAGGCTTTAGCGTAGTCAATGAAGCAGAAATAAATGTTTTTCTGGAATTTTCTTGCCTTTTCTGTGATCCACCTGATGTTGGCAATTTGATCTCTGGTTCCTCTGCCTTTTCTAAATTCAGCTTGAACATCTGGAAGTTCTCAATTCACATACTATTGAAGCAATCATTAGACAGTAATAATTGCAACCAGTTTTTTTTTCCTAATCTCAAGATAGGTAATTCATAGTTCAGATTTTATCTGTTAGAACTATTTGAGACAACAATAACGCCATCATTTAAGAAGACAGGTGATAACCTGTGCCGTGCTTTTCTAACGTTAGATAGCACGCTCACTTCTTTAGAGGACAAGGAAAGTTCTAGTCCTCAGTGGAGTCTTGAGTGCTGTTTTGGGAAACCATTTTATTCCCTATTATTTATTTTAATTTCACAAACACTGGGATACTCACATTTGAAAGCACTGTTTTTACCAAGCTAAGATTGAAAGGTAATGATTTTCATTATTAATCAGTGCCACTTAGTTCTCTGTTGATAGGAATTTGGACCTTGATTCGCCCAGCACGTTTCTGCATCAGGCTGTGTTCCCCAGCGAGCTCTTTGCTGTGTGTTTATTTGTGGCATATGCTTATTTTCATCACCAGAGCCTGACCAAGAATTCTTTATGCCCTTAAGGATTTTTTACCCTTGATTAAAGAAAATATTGTCTTTCTCATCCTCTTTTTCTAATTCTCTGTACCTTAACTTGAATAAAAACTGTTCCATTTTCTCTGGTATTTTATTTTCTCCCCAAATATTCCTGCTTAAGACCACACAGGAAATTTGAGCTGAATAGGTGCCTTTAAGTGTCTGTACAAAAAGTTAATATCTGTATCACCTTTGGAATCAATGTAGGTGTGGTGTTTCGGTGCTATTTGCTCCTAATATGATATGTTAGTAATAATGTAAACATTGTCCAGCCCTTTGATGGAGACTCTCATCCCACTTGTCATATATCCTCAGACACTCTCCGAAGTAGGAGCTAGTTTTATTTCTCTCTTTTTCTCTCACAAAGCTAAATATATCATTATTGAAGGTACTAGTTTGAGGCTGCAAAAGCATTTTTATTATTTCATACAATTATGTCCATTTCTTTGGCTCATACATAAAACTCTTGCAATACTAATCAAAATCTTTTGTCAATCCATTTACAAGGGTATGAAAACCATACTACTACATCTTTCTGATAAGGTGTGGCCACAAAAAAATCTAAAATAAGCATGTGATAGTCTATATATGGAATCTTATGTACATAGAATTATTTGTTCTTTTACCGCATTCTGCCTTTCTTTGACACATTTACATTTATAGAAATAGATTATGGGAAAAGAATATGTATAACTAAATCACTTTACTATACACCTGAAGCATTGTAAATCAACTATACTTCAATAAAAAATTAAAATTAAAAAAACTAAAAAAAGAGAAATAGATTCTGTATTGATTATAAATAAAATAAAAGCTTTATATATATATAGATAAAACTTTATTTATTTATATATATAAATATATATAATTTATTTATATACTAATAT
>NW_011494770.1:4452214-4455124 GCF_000754665.1 Bison bison bison
AAAGTATTTAATATATATATATATAGCATTAGTAGATTCCCTGCTGCTGCTGCTGCTGCTGCTAAGTTGCTTCAGTCGTGTCCGACTCTGTGTGACCCCATAGACGGCAGCCCACCAGGCTCCCCTGTCCCTGGGATTCTCCAGGCAAGAACACTGGAGTGGGTTGCCATTTCCTTCTCCAGTGTGTGAAAGTGAAGTCGCTCAGTCGTGTCCGACTCTTAGTGACCCCATGGGCTGCAGCCTACCAGGCTCCTCCATCCATGGGATTTTCCAGGGAAGAGTACTGGAGTGGGTTGCCATTGCCTTCTCCAAGTAGATTCCCTGGGGATAGGCAAACCAACATAAGGACTTCAAAAATTTATTTCCAGTTTCCTTAGCAATGAAAGGTGGTGCATTATTGTAACTTATGGTAACTGTTTAATACCATGAATTGCTCAGAGGCCTCATAGGATAGCAAGAATCTGAAGTTAAAATAGTCTTACTCCAGCTTTGGACTAAACCTTATCTGTTAATCTCTTGTGTCGGTGCAGGGTTGTTATAACAACTCTAAATGGCTTAAATCTTAAGTCAATAATACTAGTTTCTTTGCCTTATGTTTTGAAGGTATTAATATTAGAACCAACCAAAATCTATCAACCTTCGTATTTGTCTATCAACAATGAAGTTGAGGAGAAGACAATATCTATTTGGCACGTGCTTCCTGATGACAAGGTAAATTGTGCAGTTATTAAGACAAGAGCATTAGTAGTGAAAGATTTTATACCTTCTGGCATTTATATATTCCAGCAAATGTCTGTATTAGTTTAGAAGAAGTAGCTTCCTGTGTATTTATTTTGGCATAGATGTATTTGGTAATATAAAATTGGTTAAATTTTGGTTTTGGATTTCACTCAATAAAGTATAATTCTGCTGTTTGGATTTTTATTATAGATGGCATAGCCATCCAAAGGGCACTCAAAATGGCACCATTTTTTAAAAAATAATACTTTTATTTATTTATTTATTTATTTTTGGCAGCAATTACTTGGGAGGTTGTTTGTGTTGTATTAGGGAATTGTGATATTGCAGTTTATAGTAAATATGTTTTTGATCTGGTCCCTATTTCTGGCACAGAGTTCCTAAAACCCTTGGAATTTCCTGAATGCTGAGAGTCATAAAGATGACTTTTGTTATGTTACTGAGGTGGTACCCTGAAAACACCTAAGGATGGGGCCTGATCGCCAGGGGAACCAACCAGGAGTTTGGAGGATTGGAACTTTCATTCCCATATCCTGATCTCTGGGAGGGGAGGAAGGCTGGAGGTTGACTCATTGACCAATGACCAATGATTTAATCAAACATGCCTACGTAATGAAGCCTCCAGAAAAACTCAAAAGGATGGGGTTCAGAGAACTTCTGGGTTGGTGAATACTTGGGGATTTGGAAAGAGGGGTGTATGTGGAAAAGGCATGAAAGTTTCAAGACCTTTCTCCATATCTTGCCCTGTGCATCTCTTCCATCTGATTGTTTCTGAATCATATCCATGTATAATAAGCTGGTAATCTAGTAAGTAAAATGTTTCTCTGAGTTCTGTGAGCTGCTCTAGTAAATTAATTGAACCCAAGGAAGGGATCCTTGGAACCTCCAATCTGTACTCCACTTGGAGTCATGCCATCATGACAAAATTGATCATAACTAATATAACTATCTATATACATCTTATTAACCTTGTTTTTATAAAGCACAGTGTTTTATTTGTGCTGTGCTTAGTTGCTCAGTCATGTCCTCTTTGTGACCCCATGGACTGGAGCCCACCAGGCTCCTCTGTCTATGGGGATTTTCCAGGCAAGAATACTGGCATGGGTTGCTGTGCCCTCCTCCAGGGGATCTTCCCAACCCAGGGATTGAACCCAGGTCTCCATTACCAACTCAATGGACATGAGTTTGAGTAAACTCCAGGAGTTGGCAATGGACAGGGAAGCCTGGTGTGCTGCAGTCCACGGGGTCGCAAAGAGTCAGACACGACTGAACAACTGAACTGAACTCCTGCATTGCAGGCGAATCCCTTACCAGCAATGTAAAGTGTTTTCTTTACATTGTTTTAAGGTATATGCATACATGTTCTCATAAGCAGACGTAGAGTAGTCATCTAGTTGAAACTACAAAATTTAAAAGGTTAGAGACATGAAAATTGTTATCGGGGAGAGGAGATTTTCAAAAGCTTGATTAGAAAGAGCAGGGTTATACAAGGACACGTAGAAACAGGACAGACCGGGGCTAAAGGAATGAGCGATTAGCAAGTCCCAAAGAAGAGTAGAGAGCCAGAAGTTATTTGGAAGACAGAAAAAGAACAGAAAGTAAGCCAGGAATTTTTGGAAAATGAATACTATTTCCAGTTGTCACTATTTTTCTTTTTCTGGAGGTTCTGTGTTCAATACAGTTAGCCTTGTGTTGATTCTTTTATGTTTGTGACAACTGTAGAGACAATTTTTATGTTATGCTAATAAATAAATATATTAGGATATAAATCAGTGCCTTACGTAGTTATAGACGTAGGCTGTGAATTGTCCTGCTTCCATTTTTACTATATTTTGATCAAGAAATATTACATTTGCCTTGTCCTCACTGCTTATTACCTTCAGTGTTAAAAATGTCCCTTGTTAAAAATTTAAACTTTTAAAAAATGGATCTGTTTCCATTTTAAATTGATGTCAATATTTGTTGTTCTATACGTAAGTATGTATATTCATTATCCCTAGTTCTATCCATAGTGTATTCATTACCACTGTATTCATTACCACTCTATTGTTTTAAATAGAAGTGATACAATTGGAATGAGGACAAGCAATGAAGATTACTTTATTATTTTACTAGTTTTAAGCAACTGTAATAACTATAGTTAAATAACAGATAAGCAACAGGTTTAATAGG
>NW_011494770.1:4455224-4462745 GCF_000754665.1 Bison bison bison
TTTTCTTGGAAGGGTGTCATAAAATGTTTAAATTTTTCCTTCTAAAAATAGTACAACCTAGTGTTGCTTTTTGTTGATTTTATTTACTCCTTTACTTCTTCTCCCAGTATTTTCATTCTAAAATGTGGGGTGAATGGTTATATGAGCTAGTGTATACTTTATATTGCTACTTTCAAAACTTTAAGATCATTATACCAAGTCCCAAGAGTTCAGGGACTCTGTGGTCAGGGGCAAATTAATTGAAGTCCCAGTCTTTTAATAGTTCTCCCTGGTTGCTGCTTTAAAAAGTTAGTGCTTGAAGAAAGTCTGCATGTATACATGAAAGAAAAACCTAGATTGTGGAAGAGAGAAGTTATTTGCAAGATATTTAAAATCATTGTTATTTAGAATTCCCGTCCTTTGAAATTCGAAGCTAAGCACTCCTGGTCTATCTGGGGCAGGGTCCCAGCGGAGAACTAAGTGTCACCCCACTTCCCTCAGTCCAGTTCCAACCAGTGGCTACTCAGTGGAGACCCAGGACATGTATTAGGGGATGTATTTACCATAGGTTCTATATTTTGATAATATGATGCTCTCACCCATCAAGGAAGTTTTTGACTACAAAACTCTCAACTAAAAATGGCTTAAATAATAAGGAAACATTGACTCATATTACAGGAACTTCTGAGGTGGATCATTGGGGGCTACTTTCAGTGGCTTAGCAGTGTCAGATTTCTGGTTGGCTTCTCTATGTGCTCTTGTTTTTTCTCTCATGGTCTTAAATAGCAGCACCGAGGATCACTCCATACAGACAGCATGCAAAGAAGGTCAGGGCCGTTCCCTGGGACCAAAAGTTGCATCACGTGTCCATGCCTAAACCAGTCACCAGCAAGGGAGATGGGTTTACCATGGCTGATTCAGGGAATCTGTTTCACCATCTCTAAACATTGCCACCTGCGCCTGACCAACAAACACTTTTTCGTAGCAAAGACGGAAGGGAATGGCTGTCGCCTGGGGAAACAACAGTGTCTGCCACAGTGGAATTGCTGCCATGTTAAAAAAAGAAAAATGTTACTCAGTCGTGTCCGATCTTGCGACCCCATGGACTACACAGTCCATGGAGTTCTCCAGGCCAGAGCACTAGAGTGAGTAGCCTTACCCTTCTCCAGGGGATCTTCCCAACCCAGGCATCAAGCCCAGGTCTCCCACATTGCAGGCGGATTCTTTACCAGCTGATCCACCAGGGAAGTTGCCATGTTAGCTCAGTATTAAACACTTTGTCTTCAGCCTTGCCCTAGCTGGGGCACAGGATCTGAGGCTAACCATTTCCAAGAAAATGGTGCTTGTGCAGATTAGGTTGAGTGTTGGTTTGGGGCTTTAGGGAATTAATTGTCGCTCCAGCACTGCCTCTGCGCTGCCCTTTTCCCCAGACTCCCAGAGGAGCCAGGAAACGTTTACCTTACATGTTGGCTTTATGGCTCAGCAGCGCCTCTGTGTGGTGAGTTCCAGTAGCAAGGGAGGTGAAGAGAGAGGACTCCTCATCCCACATCACTCCCATCTTGGGCCCTGGGCTTTGCACCACTGAAATGGAACATTCCCTGGCAGCACTCACAGCCTTCCAGGAATCTAACATTCTGGAAATGCTCTACTTTTTTCCTACAAAACTAGCCCAGGAAATCTGGGAAATCTCTCTTTGGCTGCTCCCAGAAGGGGGCTGATGGAGGATAGATTTTACCAGAGTTGCCTGGCCGGTGTTCATCAGTCTCTGTGTTCCATCGCAGGTTGAACTCTGCTCAGCTGGCTCTGCACTGAGCGCCCCTGTCGTGATCTGAGGCTTGGCCTTAGGAAGCAGCTCAGTTGCAGGCTCTGAGGATAAGGCTGCATTGTGTGCAAGGAGTGTGCAGGTAACAGCTGCAGCTCTTGGCTCACATATTTTTAGAAGGTCACCTGAGGCCAACAGGATTTAGAAGCCACTTTCCAAATTACCAGCTGAAGCTACCGGCTGCTATTTTAATTTAAGTCCCTCTGTACTCTGGTTAAGAAAGCTGAGTTCCAGGAGTACCTTTCTGTGGTCTCCTCCCTCTCTGGGCCTCACATACAGCAACATTTGCTCTGTGTTAACTCAGGTCACATCCCCGTTACCTGACAGATGTGCACTGAAAGTAGTTTTTTAGTAAATCAGCTCCGAGTTTGAAAGAATCTGTTTTTAAGATGCATGGTCCTAGCAGAGGACTAGGTGTTGTGGAGATGAATTGTGGCTGTTCGAGTTGCTTTGGCCCAAAGGAAAGTTCTGGACCACCTCAGAGTCTCAGGCTTCATTACTCACTTCACTAGCCCAGCCAAGACCTCAGCCTCTGGCAGTATTTTAAGTGGGTGGGTAAAAGCTTGTTTCTCTGGTTCTTTTACATTTACAGAATTAAACTGCAATCAGAGTTGACTACAATACAATACTTGATCAGTTTAGACACATTTATCAACTGCTTTATTTCCATAAAAATATTTATGTTGTTACTTCTATATTGTTGACAATAATATTTTTATAGGGAATATAAAATATTTTATAGGGAATGCCATCTATCTTGTCACTTTTTTAAGTTTGATACATATTAATTTAATACTGATTTTAACTCAGCTTTAGTAATAAACTCAAGAAATAAATTCCCACATTTAATTTTCATCTTGGCCCTGCAAATCATTCATGCTTTTAAAATGTCATCAGATTTCTTATGTTCAAACCTTATTAGCATATTGAATTTTTCATAAATTAGGTCACACTTTATAGCAACGATGGACACTATATACATGTGTCTTTACACATACATGGGCTTCCCTGGTGGTTCAGACTGTAAAGAACCTGCCTGCAATGTGGGAGACCTTTGGGTTTGATTCCTGGGTTAGGAAGATCCCCTGGAGGAAGGCATGGCTACCCACTCCACTGTTCTGGCCTAGAGAATTCCATGGACAGAGGGGCCTGGCGTGCTAAGTCTATGGGGCTGCAAAGTCAGACATGACTGAGCAACTAAACACATACATACGCATACCTACTTGCTGTACTATTTTCTGAAGAAATAGAAGCACCATTTTAATTAGGAAGTACAACTAAAGATAATTCATAAGTAATTATCTTTAAAATCTTGCAGAGATTTTATTCAAATTAATGTTTTTCTTTCTCAGAAAAGAAATATCACTCAACTGTAGTAATTAAATTCCTTGGATTGGGAGGTTTTTACTCTAAAGATGAAGGCACAACAGTTAATAGGTTAATCTGCTAAAAATCAAGTTTTAGAATTTAATGAGACTAATTCTCCTAGATTCTCTTGGAAGCTGTTTTGTTGGAGTACAGAAATTATTAAGTAAGCATCACCCTTGTGGCTTGAGAATGAACTACAGTTTCCATCTAAATAGTTTGTCCCTGCAGAATTATGGGCTAGGAAAATTTACTCAGTATATTATTAACAATTAAATTACTGTTACGTTATTTCCATTCAGATGGCTCAACCTTTGTTGTTGTTTTTCCCTTGTGTTCTAGAAAGGTATACATGAGTGGAATTTTAGTGCTTCTTCTGTCAGGGGTGTGAGGTAAGTCTCCTTGGTTTTGTTTACTTAGAAAACATTTTTCTAGAGCCTGAATGTCTTGGATAGGACTTATAGTCATGATTTAAAAATGCAAAGAACTTCAAGCACCCTTCTGTTGATAAAAATGCTCAGCCTTCTTCAGACTCACTATCTTCATTACAAAAAGATTTGCAACAAAAGCTTCATGGACTCTGTACTTGTCACCTACTTAAAATACGGTGACTGAGAGATAAGTGTGATTGTAGACCAGAGTCAAGGTAAGGATAGAAGGGAGCTGTTGGAGGTCCTCTCCAGCTGGGGGAGCTGATGGTTTACGTTAGAGGATGATTTTTATGGGGTTTCTTGGTATACCAGGAACTACTCTCTCTTTAGATGTGTTGAAAACACATGTACTGTCTACTGGATCGGGTCCTCTAGCTAATACTAAAGAAGGCAATAGCACCCCACTCCAGTACTCTTGCCTGGAAAATCCCATGGACGGAGGAGCCTGGTGGGCTGCAGTCCATGGGGTCGCAAAGAGTTGGACACCATTGAGGCGACTTAGCAGCAGCAGCAGCCAATACTAACATGGTGAGATTATGGGAATTCATTTTTTAATGACTTTTCCTGAGATCTCTGTTCATCACATGTTCTTGAGGTTACAGTGGCTTCCTTCAGTTTGGACATTGCCATCATAATGCCCATGCCTGGCATTTAGAAATGAGACTTTTTCAGAGTCAAGAGCCCCTGGTTAAGTGTTTACAGAAGTTTATGAGAAACCAACTCTTGCCCATTTCAAACCAAATTAGTTGCATTTACTTCTGTTTGTCCCGTATAAATAAAAATGAGAAAAGCCAGATTCCTGCAGACCTGTTATGCAATACTTTGTTGCTTTTGGCATAATGGTAATTGGTTTTGTTGGAGCATGAACTGGTGGAGTTGTCTGAGTCACTGATAATTGGAGTTTGCCTGGCAAAACCACCTGTTACCTTGTGAATGATGTGAACAGAAGCAGGCCAGACTGACTCATTATATATCTTTCCAGTCCATGCCTTCTCAGATAAAGCATTACTCTCCTAATATTTAATTTTTAAGACCAGACACTACTTATTGCTGCCTTTTTTAAGCCATCCATCTAGAAAAGTATGGTAAGTATAAATCTCTCTTTGTCATATTCATTTTCCAATGAGTTAATTTTCTCTAACGATGTATGGCATCGCTCCACAGCCTTTGTTGTGACTGACAATATCAACATGGAATGATTATTTGTGGCTACTGCCGATTTGTGTGTTGAGAAACTTGAGTTCCAGTGTGTGACTTCAAAGAGATCTAACTTTTCTTGGCCTCCTCCTCTATAAATAGAAGACAAACTATAGAAAAAAATCCAGCTGTCAGCGGTTTATCTTGCATCAGCTCATTTGGCATTTATTGAACGCCAGCTATTTGTCAAATGTTGAGAAGGATACAAAAATGACTAAGACCTGAACTCTTCCCTTGAAGCACTCACAACCCAGCAGGGCAATAGACATTTAATAACTAATGACATTACAGTATGAAATTAGCAGAAGTATGTTCAAAGACCAGAGAGACAAGAGGAAATCTTTCTGTTTCAGTTGGAAGTAGCGAAGTGAGATGGAGTAAGGTCTAAGCTGGGCCTCAAATGATGGATAGAATTGCTGCAAGAAGTGAAAAATGATGTGCATTCCAAATGGAAGGAACAGCAGATGCAAAGGCATAAAATAGGGATTGGAGAACAATAGCCCACAGACCAAATATGACCTGCTGCCTGTTTTTGTAAATAAAGTTTTATTGGAACTCAGCCATATTTATTCATTGTGTATTGCCTGAGGCTGCTCCAACAGCAAAACTGAGTAGTTTGGCCTTCAAAGCTTGATATATTTACTCTCTGGCTCATTACAGAAAATATTTGCCAACCCTTGGCGTAAAGGAGCATGGCATGACTGTAAACTCAAAATTGTTTCAATTGCTGTAAACTAAATAACTGGCTGAGTCCAATCCAAGTGCTATTTGGTATTTCTTCACTCCTCTGTACTATCTACAGGAATGAGCTGCTTTTACTGCCTCCACACATTGCCTTCCCAGCTTTGAAAGAATTTTATTGTTCGACAGATCTTATAGAACCAGAATCATCGGGTCTGTAAGCCAGCTGATATGTGTGCTTTTCTTCCCAGCGCACAATTTAGTGCTACGACAGGCAAGACCTGTTCTCCACACTAAGTTGTAGGCCACGTAGGTTATGTGCCTGCAACACCCTGAGCAGCCTTATCTGTAGGAAGACAATTCTCAGAATATTAAATAATTTTAGTACTGTGGTACAGGGAGTGTCACTTGTGAAGTGCTATTTATAACATTTTGGTATAAACAGCATTGATATCATACTTGGGACTGAATATAAAAAGCATTCCGTTTTCATCACAATTCATGGAAGGTATTGAGATTACTGTGAATAATTCTCTTTTGTTTGTTTCAGTATTTCTAAATTTGAAGAACGATGCTGTTTTCTGTACGTGCTTCACAATTCTGACGATTTCCAAATCTACTTCTGTACAGAACTTCACTGTAAAAAGTACGTATTAGTCATTGTTGATGTGTGAAAAAGACTGTTCTTACCTGATCATTATTTTTAATTAGTGAATGAACATGTAGCTCCTGTAGAGAATTCATGGCCATGTGCTTATATAAATATTTCATTTGGGTTGGTATTTTATAATTATGTGGCTTGTTTAACTGAGAAATTTAGGACCTCTCTTTAATAAATCAACCTTTTTCTTAGTCATAACTTACTTTTCCACAGACAAAACTTGAACCAAATTTACCAGTTAATTGCCAAGTCTTAGGTCTCATTTTTAAAGAGCTCATGTATTCTATGGTTACCAAAATTTTCATTCTTGAATGAAATTCTCACCATTATCTACAACAGTGACTCCTAACTCTAGTTCATATTAGAGTCAACTGGTGGGCTCTAGAAAGTGTTTGAGCTGTACCCTGGACTAATTATATTGGATTTTGAAGTGGAGGAACATATTGAGTTAAAAACCAGTGATCTAATTTACACCAATAAAAGATAATCCAAAAATCCATGAACTGCTTTGTATGTTTGTGTTAACCTCCCTGGGTATATTTCTCCTGGGCTAATAACTGAGTTCTTCTCGGTGCCTAATTGTGGGGACCTGTAGAAATGAGTGGGTCTTCCAAGGTGGCTCAGCAGTACAGAATCCACCTGGCAAGCAGGAAATGTGGGTTTGATACCTGGGTCAGGAAGATGCCCTGGAGAAGGAAATGGCAACCCACTCCAGGATCCTTGCCTGGGAAATCCCATGGACAGAGGAGCCTGACTGGCTACAGTCCATGGTGTCGCAAAGAGCTGGATATGACTTAGCGACTTAGCAACTAAACAACAAGTAGAAGTGAGTTACAGTTGGGACACCAAAGTGCAGTAAAAGCCAGCTTGGACTTAAAATTTTGTTGGGGGTTATTCTTATTCAAGTAATCACTATTTGACACCATTATAAATGATTGATACACTAGCTACAATATACACTCAGTCTTTTTATCTTGGCACCAAAAATATGTATGCTTAATTATGATTCTTAGCTAAAGTTTTATCTTTAAAAGGCAATGCCAAAGAGTGCTCAAACTACCGCACAACTGCACTCATCTCACACGTTAGTAAAGTAATGCTCAAAATTCTCCAAGCCAGGCTTCAGCAATACGTGAACCGTAAGCTTCCAGATGTTCAAGCTGGTTTTAGAAAAGGCAGAGGAACCAGAGATCAAATTGCCAACATCTGCTGGATCATGGAAAAAGCAAGAGAGTTCCAGAAAAACATCTATTTCTGCTTTATTGATTATGCCAAAGCCTTTGACTGTGTGGGTCACAATAAACTGTGGAAAATTCTGAAAGAGATGGGAATACCAGACCACCTGATCTGCCTCTTGAGAAATCTGTATGCAGGTCAGGAAGCAA
>NW_011494770.1:4462845-4463262 GCF_000754665.1 Bison bison bison
CAGACCACCTGATCTGCCTCTTGAGAAATCTGTATGCAGGTCAGGAAGCAACAGTTAGAACTGGACATGGAACAACAGACTGGTTCCAAATAGGAAAAGGAGTACGTCAAGGCTGTATATTGTCACCCTGCTTATTTAACTTCTATGCAGAGTACATCATGAGAAATGCTGGGCTGGAAGAAGCACAAGCTGGAATCAAGATTGCCAGGAGAAATATCAGTCACCTCAGATATGCAGATGACACCACCCTTATGGCAGAAAGCGAAGAACTAAAGAGCCTCTTGATGAAAGTAAAAGAGGAGAGTGAAACAATTGGCTTAAAGCTCAGCATTCAGAAAACTAAGATCATGGCATCTGGTCTCATCACTTCATGGGAAATAGATGGGGAAACAGTGGAAACAGTGTCAGACTTTATTT
>NW_011494770.1:4463677-4477248 GCF_000754665.1 Bison bison bison
AGAGGATGAGATGGCTAGATGGCATCACCGACTCAATGGATGTGAGTCTGAGTGAACTCTGGGAGTTGGTGATGGACAGGGAGGCCTGGTGTGCTGCGATTCATGGGGTCACAAAGAGTTGAACACGACTGAGTGACTGAACTGAACTGAATGTATAGTAAAAAAAAGACTTGGAAATAAGAAAGAATTCCTAGCACATGTATTGTTGACTTTTCTACTTACACTTGAATTCTCAAGGCTATTCATTTATTTCAATGATAATTATAGCTAAGATTTATGGAGTACTATATAAATCTTATAGGCCTATATCTATTTTAATCGTCAAATAAACTTTATTAGGTAGGTAATATTAATAGTTTTGTAGAAAACAGTTAAAGAAAAAAGTAGAGTCTTGGAGAGTTTATGCTTTTGAACTGTAGTATTAGAGAAAACTCTTGAGAGTCTCTTGGACTGCAAGGAGATGAAACCAGTCAATCCTAAAGGAAACCAGTCCTGAATATTCATTGGAAGGACTGACACTGAAGATGAAGCTCCAATAATTTGGCCACCTGATTCAAAGAGCTGACTCATTCGAAAAGACCTGATACTGGGAAAGATTGAGGGCATGAGGGGAAGGGGACAACAGAGAATGAGATGGTTGGATCGCATCACTGACCCGATGGACGTGAGTGTGAGCAAGCTCCGGGAGTTGGTGATAGACAGGGAAGCCTGGCATGCTGCAGTCCATGGGGTTACAAAGAGTCAAATATGACTGAGCAACTGAACTGAACTGGAGAGTTTAACTAGCCTATAATCATATATAGCCAAAAAGCATAAAATTTGGGATTTGAACGAGGCACATACAACTCTGGAATCCAAGCATCTAAAAATTACCTGTGCTCCCATCCCACCAGAAGTGTATTTTCTACTTAGAATGTTCACGTTAGAAAATTTTGTGTGAATAGCTGATGGAAATCTTTACCCCAGATCTTTAGAATTTGTTTAGGTCTTTCATGTTCTTCCTTTTGGTTAAATTTACTTGTGTCTTTAACTCATCAAGATATGTCATCTTCATCAGAGCATACTGTCATTCTAATCAGGTTTGGGATCTTTTTTCTCCATATCATTAACCTCCAAGAAATGTATGTATAGAGGAAGGAAGAGTGAAGAACGTAGTGTCACAAGCAAACTCCAGAGAGAGGCTCCCAACTCCCAAATGGACATTGTTGGGGACCTCCCTGGTAGTCCAGTGGTTAAGACTGCACTTCCACCATAGGGGGTGTGAATTCAATCCCTGGTCAGGGAACTAAGATCCCACATGCTGCACAGCCAAAATGTAAAATTAATTAATTAAATAAGGTCCCTGGGTGCTGTTCTCTTGGGCACTGAGTCCTTTGTCTTTTAGTGCATGTATTAACAAACAAAACAAAATGGACATTACTGATTTTGCTCATTGTCATATTTCCAAAGGCCAGAACAGTGTTTATTCCATTAGACACTCAATGGTATTTGTTGGATGGATGGATTAAAAAAAAAAAGCACTGTATAAGAAAAAATTTTTTTTCCTTCCTATGTAGGGAAAACCCCAATTCTTCCCTACTATGTTTCTTTTTTGTGTCTCCTTTATTCCTCACAAAACACCTCATTTCTGATATTTCTTATCCTCAAATGTGTGGAGATTTTCCCCCCACAACAATTCTTTGTGACACCTGCAATTGAACTCAATCGACCTGGAGGTAGAGTGAGATCCCATAGGCTAAGGGCTCAGTCCCATAAGACTATTTCTTCCCTTGACTTCAGGTGCCAGTTCCAAGCCCAGGTTATCACCACCTGTGTTTTAGACAAATCAGTTATAGCTCAGAGGTCCTGGTGACACCCTTCTTGGGTTTGATTAATTTGCTAGAGAGGCTCACAGAACTCACACTTAACGTTCATCAGATCATTAAAGGACATAATACAGATGAACAGCCAGATGAAGTGATTTGTAAGCTGAGGTCTGGGAGGGTCCTGAGTGCAGGAGCTTCTGTTCCTGTGGAGTTGGGTGAGTCACCCTCCCTGTGTGAATGTTTGCACCAACCTGGAAGCTCTCTGAATCCCTTACTATTGGTATTTTGTGGACGCTTCCTCACGTGTGTGTGTGTGTGTGTGTGTGCATGTGTGTGTGTGTGTGTGGTCAGTTGCTCATTTGTGTCCAGCTCTTTGCAACCCCATGGACTGTAGCCTGCCAGGCTTCTCTGTCCATGGGATTTTCCAGACAAGAATACTGGAGTGGGTTGCCATTTCCTCCAGGGGATCTTCCCTACCAAGGGGTCAAACCGTGTCTCCTCCATTGACAAGCAGATTCTTTACCACTGAACCACCTGGGAAGCCCCATTCCTCAAGTAGGCATGAATATGAACAGGTAATAACTCCACTTCCAGCCTCTCTCCCATCTATGAAGGATGGGAGGTAAGATTGAAAATTCTTTCAATCTTTTAATCATGTTTTGGTATAATCATGTTTCAGGCTTTTAATCATGTTTTGGTATTTCTGGTGATCAGTTCCCATCCAGGAGTCATTCAGAAGCCCGCCTAGAATCGCCTCATTAGAACAAAAGATGCTCCTGGTTCTCTATCACTTAGGAGCTTATGAAGGTTTTAGGAGCCCTGTATCAGGGACAGGTCTAAGACAAATATTAGAATACAAGATGTTCCTCGTACTCTTATCACTCAGAAAATTACAAGGATTTTAGGATCTCTGTGCCCAGGACCTGGGGCAGAGGCCAGTATATTTATTTTCTATGCTTTCATAGGTATAGAGATAACAGAAAAGTTCTGAGTTGTGGTAGGAAGCTTTTTTCGCCACACAGTAACCTGTTCTTTCCTTGGGCTGACTGTGCACCGCATGACCTACCCGTGATATCATCAGCCCCTATTCAAAGTGCCTCCCTTACTCCATGTCTGGACTAGAAACCATTAGCATCCCCTCTGGAGGGACAGACTCAGCTAGTGCCCAGAAGGAAAATCTGTTTCTTGCCATAATTTTTTTTTTAAAGCTCTGCAATGATCTCCAGAAAACAAAACAAAACTTTACAAGAATAATTACTGAAGAAAATGTTTATCACCAAAAGAGAGGTGGCTTCTGTCACAAACGTAAAAGATAGCCATTCCTGGTTCACATCAGTATTTTGCAGACTGTGTATAGGGGACCCCACATGGATACTGAGGTGCTCAGGCTGAAGTTTCAGGAACTGAGATCAAACTCTAACTGAGTAGTTAGAAACACTACTTCAGAAGGTGGATGTTTCTGTTATGTCCCGTTTAAAATAATAATAGCAGCAAAACAATAATAGTTAATATTTAATGAGGAGTGCCCTGCCTTGAGCACTTTACCAGTCATTTTCATGTATTCCCCACTTATAGTTAGAGAATGAGTCTCAGAGAGGTGGAGGAGTTTGTCCCAAATCATGTAAATACTCCCAATCTTGGTCTTATACACAAGTCCACATTCTTTACATTTCTCTGTCCTTGTCCAGCCTTACCATTCTGATTGTGTAAAGTGTCATGTTACTATTATCTGAAGTGTTAGACATTGTCTGAAATTTCTGTCAAATTATACTAACCTGTGTTTTCTTTTTGGAAAACCTTATTTTTCACACTGATGCTCATACTTTATTGCCTGACTCCTCTAGATCCCAGCTTTTGCTCTGAAGTCACTTTAAAACGTGCTTGGATATATTTAATATATTAGCTATTATGAGTGACCACATACCCATTTTCTCTGTAGGTTTTTTGAAATGGTGAACACCATTACTGAAGAGAAGGGGAAAAACACAGAGGAAGGAGATTGTGAAGGTGACTCCCTGGAGGTAATTTTTACAAAATTTCTCTTGTGGCTAATTTTTTTAAGTGATCTATTTCAAGTTTTACTGAAGGAAAGGTGTGTGTGTACATGTGAGAGAGAGAGAGAGAGCAGGCATGTTACATGAGTAGTGGTGAGGAGTAGAGAGTCTAGAGTCTATAAGCTGTTCCTTAATGTTAAAAACAGCTTTGAGAATCCCTTTGGTTAAAAAGGGCTAAAAAGCAAACATCACAGAGCTCTTAGGAACGCCATGTTTTTGTATCTTACTTATAGAGAGTAACTATGCTTTTATCTCTGAGGGTGTTGATAACCCTCAATGCAAGAGTCACAGTGCCCTTGCATGTTTTTCTTCTCCTCTGAGATATGCTGCAATTCAGACCAGCAAAATTTCATGAAAATTCTGAATGATAGAAGCGTTTGCATCCCTCGTTCATATGCTTACATGGAGAATCTGAAACAATGGAAGATAAACAGAATAAAGAGAGGATGTGATAGCACTCACCCCGATGCTGTTCCTCTCAATCTACCCTTCCTTGTGCCTCCTGGGTGTAGTACACTGCAGACACCCGTTTTTCAACTGTGTCCATTTTCTCCATCCTGTCTGTCTACTGTGTGTCAAAGAGTGTTCTACCACAGTGAAGACCAGTACTGGGGAGGTTCTAGAGTGCTGACTCTCACACTGGGGCATCTTCAGTGTCTGAAAGGTGACATTTCTCCAGACATGAAATGGGCCTCTGCTTTCTCCAAGCCCTTCCCATTTTATGACTTGGGAGAGAATTCTAAATTCAAGAAGTATTGAAATTTACATTTAAATGTTTGAATTTTGAAACATTTGAAATTTTCAATTATTTTCAAATAATTGAAAATTCAATTCAATTTAATATTGAAATTTAAATGTTAAAGTGAAATTGAACTACAGCACCAGTCTGACTGGTGTACTTACGTTTTAGATCACCTTGATACTGTCATCTTGTATACTAGCACTGTACTTAAGTTTTATGTAAGCATAGTGGTAGGGTAACAATCGAAGGAAATTTAAATATAACAACCAATTGTTAATTATGTCTATAATTAAATTCTGTAATTCTTTAGCAGTTACATGCATGTGTGTATATGCTAAACTGTTTCAGTCATGTCTGAGCCTTTGCAACCTCATATGGAATGTAGCCCACCTGGCTCCTCTGTCCATGGGATTCTCCAGACAAGAATACTGGAGTGGGTTGCCATACTCTCCTCCAAGGGATCTTCCCAACCCAGGGATCAAACCCGCATCCTTATGTCTCCCATTGGCAGGCGGATTCTTTACCACTAGCACCACCCAGGAAACCCCGGAAGTAGCATAGCTTTGTTATTCCTGAATAGGCCTAAGGCTTTTTCATTTAAGTTATAAAAAGATGGAAGAAAAAAATAATCTTCTTTGGAAAAAAAAATAATCTTCTTTGGAAAAAAAATAATCTTCCCCATGTACTAGCTTGCTGTCTGCAGAAGTAATAGACAGTACTTTGTTATGCTTAATATTTTGCAATGTTATATTTTCTTATTTAAGTGATTATGTTAGAAACTAGATATCTTGACTTCCACATCAGTGCTCTTTTGACTGTACTTCATTATCTCTATTTTTATTTGGGTTAAATTTAGCATTACTTGATACATAGCAACTGCCAGGGTAAAAGTTAACAATGAAAATGAAACAGTTCCATTAGTAATAAGTTATGAAGTGGATAGATTGGAAAACCCCTGAAGTTATTTTACAATAACATAAATTGCTGAGTTTTAAAAAAAACAAAACAGCGATATCTATTCTTTATTATTCCTCTTTGAAAAGCAATCCATCTTATGATAAATGTACATAGCGTAGCCAGACTATGATAGCCAGGTTGAACAAGCTTGGTCTTCATAAACTGATTGAATCATCAGTTCAGAGACTCTGCTCTAGAAACTCCTTTAACTACAGGCACAGCATAACATGGCTTGAATTCCCTTAGACTTTGTGGTGAATTACACTGGCTAATTTTTCTAAGACTGGGTCTCCTGTACTGTTAGAGGGACAGGTAGATTGCTTTTCAGAGAGCTGTCAAGAAGACCCCGGGTCAGGATCTCCCGATCTGTATGCAGTGGTAATCAGTGGGGTGGGCCCTGTGAGATACCCTTCCTGATCAGACAGTTCTCCTGCAAGCGCTGAGAACACTTACCAGCTAGATAAGGAGGGGAAACATTCAGTTTTTCTTCCTAGGAATGTCTGGGGGTTTTAGTAGATCTGACCTAACAAAAAACAACTCATACCGTAGAGCTCTCTGATTTATCAAAGTGCTCCTAACCCACTCTTCTCAAGAAAGTGTATGCATGCTTAGTTGCTCAGTAATGTCCAACTCTTTGCAACCCCATAGACTGTAGCCCACCAGGCTCCTCTATCCATGGGATTTTCCCAACAAGAATACTGGAGTGGGTTGCCATTTCCTCCTCCAGGGGATCTTCCCAATTCAGGGATAGAACCCAAGTCTCCTGCATTGGCAGATGGATGGATGCTTTACCACTGAGCCACCTGGGAGGCCTTCTCAAGAAAGTGCAGGGACACTATTCTTTTAATGTTAGAAAAACACTCTGATCCTTCTTATACGTCATTTGTGTTCTATCCGAATAATTTAAAATCTCTGACACAGAATGGCTTCTGCAGTATTCCCAGTGGATTGTATAGTCTATACAGTGAACTCAAGCATACTTGTTTTAAGTATTTTGGCTTAGTTTGCTATTATTGCTACAACTAGTGACATTGCTGATGTAGTCTTGGGTGTTCTGGTAGCATGACATGAATGAATGGATACAGTGATGTTCTGGGTTGTGAAGATGATGATGTCCATCTTGGCTCTCCAGGCCCTTCATGGCCCTCCTAGTCCCTTCATGGCCAGAGCATCTATACAACATGAGTTATTAAATAACCTGAACTTATATTTTTGCATAACTTATGATAACTCCATTATAGTCTTGATCACATTTCTTAGATATTTTCAATATTCATGACTAACATTGTGTGTGCATGGGCTAAGTCGCTTAAGTTGTGTCCAACTCTTTGTGACCCCATGGACTATAGCCCACCAGGCTCTTCTGTCCATGGGTTTCTCCAGGCAAGAATACTGGAGTGGGTTGCCATGCCCTCATCCAGGGGATCTTTTGGACCCTGGATTATGTCTCCTGCATTGGCAGGTGGGTTCTTTACAACTAGCACCATAACATCAGGTTTTTAGTATTCTAAATATTTGATTAAATTTTGTTCCTTAATTTCATTACTGCAAACTGAACTCAAACTTCAGGCTGTGAATGATATACTGAAAATAATTCCTTCTCTTCCTATTCTTTACAGTATAAGTGAGAAGGATTACTTTGGTGCTTAAGATTTTATATGCAGAATAATTATTTTCTGATCTTCACCTCCATTTGAGATAGAATTCAAATTGGCCCAAAACAAAATTAAAATTTTAGAAAGATCAGATGTTCTTTTTAAATGTTTTTCAACTTTTCATGGGGTGATAGCAGCATTTGGCAGACATTAGCTATTAATGTGGTTCCATAAACCACAAATTTGAACTAAACCTTAGAATTCCTGGTGTTTGAAAAACTTACCTAAAGTCCAAGTTAAGCTTTGCTTTTCTTTCTGATTTTGAATGCTTTTTCTCTGAAGCAGTACAATTGTGGGAGGGATTCAGGCTTGTTTGGGTCATGGTCAAACCCTTCTTCCAATTGATCAAACCTGACTCTACTCTAGTAAGGTCCCTGTTCTGGGGTCAGAGGCCTTGGGTTTTAGCTCTGACTTTGCCAATAACCAGTGTGATAACTTTGGACATAATTCTTACTCCTGCTGGATTAAGATGATACCATTCCTTAAATGAGAGTTGAACAAGAAGATCTTACATGTCCTTTCCTAGCTCACATTTTAAACAAATTTCAAGATTAGTACAAACTGTACAAAGTTTCCTAAATATAGCTCAACACCACTGTCAGAGGGCTTCTCTATTTTTAAACAGAAAGAGAAACAACTTCTTTTGATTCAAGGCCATGTTTTTGATTCAGGGCTATCTTTTGAAATGGAAGAGGTATGAACCCATAGCTTAAAGAACTTATTATATTAATAAATTTACACTGAACTCATTGAACAATTGATTGTAGTCAACTGTCAGGGTTTGAACACTTACCATCTGTGGTCCGTGTTTTTGTTCTCCCAGCCTTTCATGTCTGTACTAAGAACAAGGGCATCTGCACAGGTACCCAAGGCAGATACCTCCGAGAATCTCTGCTCCAGTCTCACAGCCAGTGTTTCTTCCAGCCCCTTCATTCCACTGTCAGTCCTCTATCTCACGTCCTCATCATCTCTCATATGGCCTGTTATCTCTCCTGCCATCAATAACACTGGCCCTGCCATCACTGGAGAGATCTCTCAGGCAGATTTAATCCTGTGACTTCCCTAATTAAAAAGCTTTTTTATTTTCTTAAGTTTTTTGTTTAAGAGTATAGTTGATGTACAATGTTGTGTTAGTTTCTGTAGTACAGCAAAGTCAGTTATACGTGGACATATATCCACTCTTTTTTAGAGTCTGTTCCCATATGGGTCATTACAGAGTAATGAATAGAGTTCTCTGTGCTATTCAGTAGGTTCTTATTCGTTGTCTATTCTGTATATAGTCGTATGTATATGTCAGTTCCATGCAAGTTTTTCTGCATCTGTGACTCAACTTCTGTTTTGTAAGTAGGCTCATTTGTACCATGTCTTTAGATTTTACATATAAGCATATGATATTTGTCTGTCTGACTTAATTCACTCAGTATGACACTCTCTAGATCCATCCATGCCACTGCAAATGGCATTTTAAAACATAAAAATCTTTGATGCTGTTCTTTTTAGAAGATTTCTGCACCATACAATATTCTGATCTCTCTGGCTGTAACCTACCCTTTCCTCTCCACCCTGCCGTCCTGCAGTGCCAAACTCCTGTCCATTATTCAAACAGTCATGCTGTTCCAGCCTCTGGACTTGGCATGCAGATGCCCAGCTCCACATGCTTTTTCTCCTTTGTTTTACTTGGTGACTCTGCTCTAACTTTTTGAGATACAACTCAAGGGTGCTTTTTACCTTGAACCATTTTCACCACATCTTTTCACTTTTCTCTGCCCTTAACAGCATTTTTGCCCCGTCCTCGGCCCTAACTCTTTTCATTTCCCTGTAGTTCAGTAGCCTGCATTGGACTATTTACATCCCAAGGCTGGACTGTTGCCCTCTTTCCCTTTTCACCCCATCGTCTTGCGGGGGTCAGGCATCCAAGCCGTTCATTCCGAAGGCTTAGAAGGGTTTGAAGCTGAGGAGTGACAAAACCAGAGTTGTTTAGACAATATCTCAAACTGGGAGGAGAGGGATAGAGATTGGAGGAGGGCAGAGTAAATGCTGGGAAATGAGCTTGATGATTGTTTAATCAATGTGAAGTCAATGAAAGAATGAATACCATAATCAAGCTGAATACCACAATCAAGCCACTCTCCGCCCATTTGCTTAATCTCTCCCTCTCTCTTCTTTCGTTGTTTGGAAGAAACCATAAATTACTGAGTTCCTTTGGTGTTCAGTACAGAATGTGTTGCCTTCCTCTTCATGCCTCTTTCAAACATACAGATGTTCTCCTTCCCTTTTCCCATGGCGCTCCTTTTCCTTTTATGCGTTTGTACCGCACTGTTTTATCAGAATGGGCATCCAATTGACACAAGCCTGAAGTAATCATAGCAGCTGGCCCTGTGAACCTGTTTCTGTGTCATTTCCAGGCTGCATAGAGAGGAAGTTGCCCCCTGTGTGATGGATTAGGAACAAGTAAGACAAATGAAATGTTTTCCTTTCACTCAAACATCTGCTGGATGATGAAACCTTACCATTTATTTTTTGATGATTTGCCTCACAAACATTAACCGTGAATTATGGTTTAGAATTCATTTAAATCAATTCAGAGTCACCCAGTAGCACACTGGTTTGTTTTTCTTTGGCCTCGTGTTTCTATTTTTGTACAGATCTGGCTCAGCGGTAAAGAACCTGCCTGCCAGTGCAGGAAAGGCGGGTTCAACCCCTGGGTTGGGAAGGTGCCCTGGAGAAGGAAATGGCTACCCACTCCAGTATTCTTGCCTGGGAAATCCCATGGACAGAGGAGGCTGGCAGGCTACAGTCCATGGGGTCATAAAAGAGTTGGACGTGACTTAGTGACTAAACCACAACCAGACCTGAAGCTGATCACCCACAGTTACTGCACTGCCTTGGAATAGCTGTCACTATGGTGTTGTATGATAAGAATATGTTTGTTACTCATTCATTTGTTCCGTTGCAAGAAAAAGAAACTTTTTTCCTCTGTCAACTCATGTTCAGTGATTAGAGGCCTGCAAATTAACTGACAAAGATTAACAGGAGAAAAGACAACAGTTTATTCCTGTATGAGGGAATATGCAAAGAAGTAATTCCTGCATAGCTAGATTTAAAAGTTTATTTATCTTAATAGGAAAAGTCTTTGGGACTTCCCTGGCAGTCCAGTGGTTGAGACTTCACCTTCTAATGCAAAGGATGTGGGTTCAATTCCTGGTCAAGGAATTAAGATCCTACATGCATCATGGCCAAAAATCCAAAACATGAAACAGAAGTAATATTATAACATGTTCAATAAAAACTTTAAAAACTGGTCCACATCAAGAAAAAAAGCACGGTAAAAAACTTTTTTAAAGAAAAGTTTTTAGAAGGACTTCAAGGGGAAGCAACATGGTGGGAAACTAATGAGAAACAAGTGGAAAGTATGGGAAGTTTTGAAAAAGGTTTTGTTTAGTAATTTCTCATCCAGATATGAAAAGTGAAAGTGAAGTCGCTCAGTCGTGTCCCACTCTTTGCGACCCCATGGAGTGTAGCCTATCAGGCTCCTCCATCCATGGGATTTTCCAGGCAAGAGTGCTGGAGTGGATTGCCATTTCCTTCTCCAGCGGATCTTCCCAACCCAGGAATCAAACCCAGGTCTCCCGCATTGCAGGCAGACACTTTACCACCAGGGAAGCTGGTGGTCCAGATATAAGGGGTCCTAAACCTCCTGGAGAGGAGATTGTGGCATCTATATTTTCAAGAGGCTTTGCTTAAGTCAGCAAAATATGTTTAGAAAAGGTTTTTTCTGCAGCTATTTCTTCAGTTGTTTTTATCTTAAAATAATCTTTATACCACATTAGGGAGTCCCAGTGGATCCCATCAATTCATTCACCAAATATATATTGGACACCTGCTATGAGGAAGACACTCTTCTAGGTGCTGGGGATCTAGCAGGGAACAAAATAGAGGAAATCCTTACCTTCACTGAGCTTACACTCTAGTGGGAGACAGTAAGTAAGTAAAATGCATGCTACGTTTGAGTAATGATCAACATAAAGGAGAAAAATTAAGCAGGGAAGGATTTAGGAAGTTATAGTGAAACAGAAATGTGATTTTACACAAGGAAGCCTTGAGGAGGGAAGATGTGAGTAAAGATCTGAGAAAGGAGAGAGCTATAGAAGTAGATATTTATACCTACCACATTTTTACTCTTCTCTTAATGCTATTAGTAATTAATGCTTTTAGCATTTACATCTTACTAAGGCATTATAACTAGAAAAGTAGCAAAGCTACGACTTGAGTCCTTGAGGTGACTACTAAGCTAAGGTAATTAATACCAGGGACAGCACGTGGCTTTTTAGAAGGTGACTGTTTTACTGTGAGTCCCTTGACAGTGCAAGGACTAAGTGAGTCACAGCTTTGGTGTTTGGCCTTGTCAAGATTGTCTTCCTACGCACGCCAGTTTAGACAATTCTGGGCAGGCAACAAGAGAGGCTGATTCTAGAAGCATTCCCATCGTTGCTTCAAAATGCAGTTGTCTCCCATAGCAACACCTGGTTTGTTAACCCATTGCCATAGAAATAGAATGCAAACTATATAAGCAGTGTAATTTTATTCTTATTTTTAAAAACACTTGATTCCCCCAGCCCCTGCCTTTTTTTTTTCCCTATTTTCGTTATTTAACAGACCCTTGGCTTTGGTCATGGAGAAGGCGATGGCACCCCACTCCAGTACTCTTGCCTGGAAAATCCCATGGACAAAGGAGCCTGGTAGGCTGCAGTCCATGGGGTCGCAGAGTCGAACACGACTGAAGTGACTTAGCAGTAGCAGTAGCAGTGGCTTTGGTCAAGACTTCTTTCTACTTCTTCTGGTCATCACAGAGATAATTCTGTGTGCTTAAAGGTCTTGGAAGTCTTCTCAAGCCTGCGTTTTAAAATTATATCTCTATATTGTAAGAAAAAGAAGAGGGGATTAAAAAAAAGAAGAAAGGGACTTCTGTGGTGATCCAGTTGGTAGGGCTCCACACTGTCAGTGCAGGGGGCCCTAGTTCAATCCCTGTTTGGAGAACTAGATCTGGCATGCTGCAAATAAGAGTTCATATGGCACAACTCAGAAGCCCGCACACTGCTGCAAAGATCCCGTGAGCCACACCTAAGAACCTAGCACAGCCAAAATAAATTAATTAATTAAAGAAGAAAAAAGAAACCAAGCGGCAATCATGCATTGGAATGGTTTTTGGTTTTATTGAAAGCCCTTTTGAGTTTCACTATGACCACTCTGTCTAACAGGAGGCAACTTCTATAGTTAATATTCTTTTAAAAAAAGAACAGTCTTTTGATGCCTTGCATTCCTGAGGGATACTAAACCTTGAGCAGTTTCATCGAGGCTTGTATATTCTTCACTATGCTAAGTAGGTATTCCTGTGGCAAAACTCCTCTCAATGAAGAACAAAAGGATACTGATGGTAAATGTTTTGTTTTGGCATCTGGTTGTTATCAAGGGAATTCTCTGATGGTTCAGTGGTTAGGGCTCCACAGTGGAAAAACAAACTAAGAAAAGGTTTCCGTTAAATTTTCTATAGCCCGATTGATTAAGCAAATATTCACTGAACCTCTACTGCAATACAAATATGGCTAAGACTAGGGACAGACCAATTCAAGATAAAGTCCTGGTTCTCAATGATCTCAGAGTAGAGACTGGAATGCAGATGGTCTAAGAGAAGAGTGAAAAATGCCTCCGTGAATGAGGCCTTGGAAGCCTATCAGACCAGAATCTAACCCAGCTTTGAGGATTAGGTGGACAGTTCAAGAAAGCTTCCTTATTTTAAAGGACGAGGCAGAACTCCTTAGGTAGAAAACGCCTGTGTATAAAGGCACAAAGATCTGGGGAACTTCACTGGGAGTTTTTGGAGGACATTGATGAGATGGCAGGCTGGACACAGAGGCAGCAAAGAGATTCTGAAGGGTATTGACTCCAGGCCAAGGAGTTTGGATTTGATCCTGAAAGTGACGAGGAACACATAAAGCAGAAGCAGTGGTATGAATGTGGAAAGTTCACTTGGGAACCTTAGACTTTGGGAAGTTCACTGCTAACTTTTTGGAGAGTGAGTTGGAAAACCGAGCAACAGGGTAGGAGGTAGCAGGAAGGCCTGTTGAGGATTTGTAGAATGATACAGGAACAAGGGGGCTTCCTAGGTGGTGTGAGTGGTAAAGAACCTGCCTGCCAATGCAGGAGATATAAGAGATGCAAGTTCAATCCCTGGGTCATGAAGATCCCCTGGAGGAGGGCATGTCAACCCATTCCAGTATTCTTGCCTGGAGAATTTCGTGGACAGAGGATCCTGGTGGGCTATAGTCTGTAGTATCACAAAGAGATGGATACAACTGAG
>NW_011494770.1:4477348-4478429 GCF_000754665.1 Bison bison bison
ATAGGGTCACAAAGAGATGGATACAACTGACGCGATTGAGCACGCACACACACACAGAAGCAAGGAGGGCCTGATCTGAGGCAAGAGCAGTGAGGATCAGCCTAGTGGCATTTGGCAGTCAATGTGACCTGGGGAGAAAGGGAAGAATGGAGTCTAAGATGGCCAACAGATGTCTACCCTCTGTCTGCTTGAATATATATGGGTATTCAGTGGATACCAAGAATATACTGGAACATCTTTACAATACTGGTGTTTGGAAACAGAACTGAGATCTATCTTATAAGTTCTTACACTGTGAAAAAGATTTTCCTGCAGCATTGGTGGTATGAAGAATAGAAAATCTAGAATCTGATGTTATTGTTATTCAGTCCCTCAGTTGTGTCCTATTCTTTGTGACCCATAGACTGCAGCACACCAGGCTTCCCTGCCCTTCACCATCTCCCCAAGTTGACTCAAAGTCACGTCCATTTAGTCGATGATGCCATCTAACCATCTCATCCTCTGTCACCCCCTTCTCCTCTTGCCTTCAATCTTTCTCAGCATCAGGGTCTTTTCAATGAATTGGCTCTCTGCATCAGCTGGCTAAAGTATTGGAGCTTCAGCATCAGTCTTTCCAATGAATATTCAGGACTGATTTCCTTTAGGATTGACTGGTTTGATCTTGCTGTCCAGGGACTCTCAAGAGTCTTCTCCAGCACCACAACTCAAAAGCATCAATTCTTCGTTGTTCAGCCTTTATGGTCCAACTCTCACTTCCATACATGACTACTGAAAGCCATAGCTTCAACTATATGGATCTTTGTTGGCAAAGTGATGTCTCTGCTTTTTAATACATTGTCTAGGTTTGTCATAGCTTTTCTTCTAAGGGGCTGCTGCTGCTGCTAAGTCGCTTCAGTCGTGTCCGACTCTGTGCGACCCCAGAGACGGCAGCCCATCAGGCTCCACCATCCCTGGGATTCTCCAGGCAAGAACACTTGAGTGGGTTGCCATTTCCTTCTCCAGTGCATGAAACTGAAAAGTGAAAGTGAAGTCGCTCAGTCGTGTCCAACTCTTAGCGACCCCATGGACTGCAGCTTACCAG
>NW_011494770.1:4478529-4483810 GCF_000754665.1 Bison bison bison
AACACTTGAGTGGGTTGCCATTTCCTTCTCCAGTGCATGAAACTGAAAAGTGAAAGTGAAGTCGCTCAGTCGTGTCCAACTCTTAGCGACCCCATGGACTGCAGCTTACCAGGCTCCTCCATCCATGGGATTTTCCAGGCACAGGTACTGGAGTGGGGTGCCATTGCCTTCTCCGTTCCAAGGGGCAAGCGTCTTTTAAGTTTGTTGCTGCCATCACTGTCCCCAGTGATTTTAGACCCCAAGAAAATAATATCTGCCACTGTTTCCATTTTCCCCTATCTATTTGCCATGAAGTGATAGGATTGGATGCCATAATCTTAGTTTTTTGAATGTTGATAACTGTAAAAAAGATTGTTCTATGGCCTTGGTAGGATCTGATGGGCTAGGTTTAAACCACCATTTTCACATATTTTCAGTGGAAGATATTTTTGATCATTTGTAAACTGGAACTAATCATAGACCTTTCCTGCTATGACATAGGCTTATTATGACCATCAAATGAGGTAGATTATTAAAAGCTGATATTTTTTCTTTTAATTATGATAATTAAAATTATATAGTGCATTATAAAAGGGGCTTCCCTCACAGCTCAGTCGGTTCAGAATCTGCCTGCAGTGCAGGAGACCCGAGTTCAATTCCTGGATCAGGAAGATCCCCTGGAGAAGGAAATGGCAATCCACTCCAGTATTCTTGTCTGGAGAATCCATGATCAGAGAAGCCTGGCATGGAGTCCATAGGGTCACAAGAGTCTGACACGACTTGGCGACTGCACTACCAGTGCATCATAATAATGTAAGGTGGTGGTAGTACTAGATTCAGTGTGTAGGTTTCCCTCCCTTTGATAGGCCACACTGGCAAAGATGAGTTACAGGACTTTGATGATGGTCCCCGTCCTGCCTCCTGCCAGCCTGGGTCCTGGCTGGTAGATTTCCAGCATGCATGGTATAGCATGACGAAAGTCTGGACCGAGAGTTGGATGTAGAGACTTGGGATCCTTCAAGTAGAATTTTTGGACTGTGTGTACTGCCTCTTTGCTGGAGTATCTTCCAGTCTGGAGAATTTGCTAAACGATCCCTGTTTCCCATTCTCTTATCCTGTAAACATAACTGTTTTTCTCCTCTGGTCTAAGGACAATCTTTAGCCATATGTCAGATTGCTAGAATAGGAGTATTCTCTAATGTACATTGGGTAAAGTGTTGCCACTGGAAAAGTAGATATCTCTTTTCCAGAGCTTGGCCTCTTTCCTCTGGCAGAGTAGGGTCCATGATAGGGAGATACGTGTTCACCAAGTCCTGCCATGGTAGTGGGCATAGCATTCTCTGGAAGAATACAACCTGATTGCCTCTATCAAGGCTTGGAAGCCTCTTGGAAGCAAATAAACGAGCTGGTAACAATATGCCCTCCATCTTCCTCATCCTTTGTGATAGTAGTCTCTCAAGTTGAGAGTGTGTACCTCAGAGAATTTGCAGAGTAGCCAGATTACCTGCCTTTGTGGGTTATTTGTTCTTTTAAAAAAAAAAAATTCTCTGCTTCCTTTTATCATCCTCTCTTTGCCTTTGATATTTTGTAGTTTCCCTATATCATATCTGATTGGGAATTTTATTTTTTTCTTTTCCTATTTAGGGCTCAATTTCTGGAGGTTATGTTTGAATCTGTCTCAAGTCTGTCTGGCCCTTTTTAGAGTGTCTTTATCCTTTTCTCAAGGGCTTCCCTGATAGCTCAGTTGGTAAAGAATCCTCCTGCAGTGCAATAGACCCTGGTTTGATTCCTGGGTTGGAAAGATCCCCTGGAGATGGGATGGGCTACCCACTCCAGTATTCTTGGGCTTCCCTTGTGGCTCAGCTGATAAAGAATTCCCCTGCAATGTGGGAGACATTGGTTTGATCCCTTATTTGGGGAGATTCCCTGGAGAAGGGAAAGGCTACCCACTCCAGTATTTTGGCCTGGAGAATTCCATGGACTATATAGTCCATGGGATCCCAAAGAGTTGAACATGACTGAGTCACTTTCACTTTCACTTTTCATTCTTTCCTCATATTTTGGATTTCTTATTTTATATCTTTATGTTAAATGTACTTATTTTAGAGTGATACTTGTCAAATCAACCAGTACTCACTGATGGTAAATTATTTTGTTATATATTTTTAAATTTTTGATTATGAGCTTAATTTCACTGGTGGATCCTTTATAGCCTGTGTTAAGGGAGTCTTCTTTTAAATGTTTTGCTTTGTTTCTGTTGTCACTCAGGAATTTTTCAGGCTCAATACAGATTATGGGTATTAATGACAACTGTCCATTTGAGCTCCAGACAGCAGAGTGTCAGCCAGTGGTTAAAAGTATTCAGAGGAGACTTTGTCCACTCAGAGCTTAATCTAAGACAGACAAAGTTTTCTTTTCGTTTCTCAGTGCTGTGGGCTGACTTTTTTCTAATATACCCTTTCACCAAATTACAGTCCTTCAAGGACCCTGGTTTTGTGTATTTCATCTCTTCACCTTCCATAGGCACCAGGTTTCATTTGCTATCCCCAGTGAGCATTAAGACCAAAGTCTCAGATAAGGAATTGATGAACTGTAGCCCAGACACAGGAAATGGCAACCCACTCCAGTACTCTTGCCTAGAAAATCCCATGGACGGAGGAGCCTGGTGCAGGCTACTGTCCATGGGGTCACAAAGAGTCGAACACAACTGAGCGATTTCACTTCACTTCACTGCAGCCCAGACACCAAAACCAGCCCACCACTTCTCTTGACTGGAACACAGCCATGCCCATTTGCTTCTGTATTGACTGAGCTACTGACAATGGCAGGGTTGAGTTGCTGCCATAGAGATCGTATGGCTCACAAATCTGAAAATTATCAATATCTGGCCCTTTGCAGAAACTGTTTGCCAACCTCTGCCCTAGATTTATAAATCTAGAAGACTTCACCCCCAGCACTTGGGCTGCAAGGTCATCAGTTCTTGTGATTATCCCTGTAATGTCCCTTTTCCTTGTAATTTCTAGTTCCTAGAAGTCTTCTTTACTTTTTTATAAGCCCAGCTAGGCATTTAATGGAGTAGAAAATGGTAACCCACTTCAGTATTCTTGCCTGGAAAAATCCCATTGACAGAGGAGCTTGGTGGGCTATAGTCCATGGGGTAGCAAAGAGTTGGGCATGACTGAGCACACACACTAGACATTTAAAGTATGTCTATTTAATTTTGTCTAGTTTTCTTTTGGTGGGAACATTTTCCTGTACATAGCCTACCATATTGCCAAAACCAGAAACTCTTCTACTCTCTTTGGATAGTAATATATTCTTCTTTGTGTATTTTCTTGACCATTTAACTTGATCATTTAAAAGTTTTCTGTTTTCTAATGCAATTCTTTAAAACTATGAAAAATTTTATGTACATAGTTCTAAATCTGTAGTTTTTGACGTGCAATGCTCTCCTTGTCATTCTTTTTGAACTACTTTGTAATTCCCATGATCATTTATTTTTTAATCCCTTGATAATTTTAATTGCAATGCTCAGTTTTCAAATATAGTTTTTGGCTACCTTATTTTTAGTATCTTGTGGTCAAAGATCATGGTCTTTATCATAGCTGTTCTTTGAAATTTGTTGAAATTTTCTTTGTGGCCTAATATGTGACTAATTATTTTATATTTTTCATATATGCATGGAAGGAATTTGTCGCTATCTCTGTATCTACCATACCAAACTTGTTATTTGTGCCATTAGGGTCTCTATTTTGAATTTGTCTGCTAGATATATTGGTTTCTAAAAGGGTTCTATTTAGAACCTATTATGGTTTATATTGTATTTTTTTCTTTGTAATTTTATCAGCTCTCTATATTTAAGGCTATGCTGTTAGTTTAGTGTCAAAATCCATGATCATTATCTTATTTTGGATTATTTTGTGTGTTAATATTAAATTTGCTGATATACAAATGTTAGAAATCAGTTGTTTTTTTTTTAAATGGCTAACCCAACCCTTCTGTGAGTTGAACCTAGCTATGTGCTGCTAGTTTTATACTCTAGCAAAATACAGACAAAAGAAGGAGCTTGTTTTTATGGTCTCTCCTGTTGGTCTGTAGTCTTACATTGGGCTTTTACATAGACATGGCTTGATCATTTGATGACTATGATTCCTGTAGGTTAGGTCCACAACAAAGATGCCTTTGTGGATGACGCCTACAGGTCTGAGATGTCTACCAAATGTCACATGTTGTTGTCGTTTAGCTGCTAAGTTGTTTCCCACTCCTTTGTGACCTATGGACTGCAGCCTGCCAGGCTCCTCTGTCCATGGGATTCTCCAGGCAAGAATACTGGAGTGGGTTGACATTTCCTTCTCCAGGGGATCTTTCTGACCCGGGGATTGAACCCGTGACTTCTGCTTGGCAGGCAGATTCTTTACCACTGAGCCACCTGGGAAGTTCTAAAGGTCACTATATCCCTTTCATTTATTTGATGCTATTTTCCATATTCGACTGAGATGCTTGCCACTATGGGTTTAGGGCTGTAGGTATTTCCTTTTTTGCATCAAAAATGACGTTTTTACTTCATTTTGAAGTTTTTCCTTTTTTAAAATTTAAAAAATTTTTTTAAAATTTTACATTAAAAAACATTTTTTTTATTCTATTTTTTTTTAGTCATGCCATGAGGCATGTGGGATCTTAGTTCCCAGACCAGAGATAGAACCCATGGCCCCTGCAGTGGAAGCACAGGGTCCTGACTACCAGACTGCCAGAGAAGTCCCCATTTTTCACTTTTAAAATGTTTTGAGGCTTGGGGAATTGGGAACAGGGGTAAAGTACAAATAATCCTTGCTTAATATTGTCAGCTAGTAAGACCTCAAAGTTTCTTCTTACTCAAAGCCATTGAGTGGTTTTCTTCTCCTGGCAGAGTGTGAAATGCTTTGATGGTACCAAAAGCTGAAAAACCAAAGAACAGTTAATTCAGTGTGATAGCTATTGAGAGACATTGATGCTAATCATACTCATCTTCAGAATCAGTGATAAACAGGATTCAGTGGGTAAAGAATCCGAGTGGGCTTTTGGAGAAGCGCTTCTATGGATTTCAATACATAGTCCCTCTCTGGAGCCCCCACCCCCCACTGCCCGGTGTCTGTCACAGTTGGGAAAATAGGAACACACGATGCTCTGCGTTAAGTTTGTTCTTTGGTTCTTGAAACTGTTCATTAGAACCTCATCTTATTGTTTTCCTTGTTAAAATCATTTGATAAAATAAGGAAAAATGCTCTTGGAAAAAGTTGATGTTTAAAATGTGGACTGCAGCTAA